>NC_141544.1:49712774-49947774 GCF_021556685.1 Rattus norvegicus | reverse complement strand
AATCTGTGACTTCTTTAGGGCTAATGTCTTAAACTGATGACATTAGCTAACAATTTATTCAGAAGTCGAATATCATGGTTGATTACAGGGTCATAATAAGACCCTTCCTCTGATTAGGACTTTCAATTTTCTGGGTAAATAAAGGCACTCTGGTGCGCTCTCCTCCCACTTTACCCCACCTTGCTCCCCCTTGTGCTTCTCTATGCAAACTGTGGAAATCTCCAAGGGGCTGTTGTCTCCTTGCTCTGTTTCAGACTTGAAAGTAGTGTTCAAATGCAGACATATTTTACAGATTGGCAATTTTGCTATAATTAAGTTTCATGAATATGAAAATTCTCAGGAAATTCCCATGATGCTCCATGATCTGAAGGCAAGGGTTTATATAAGAATTCTTTTTCGCCTCACTGTGACCCTGACCATAGGAGTGTGGTGCAAGTAAAGCATGATATAAACTCTTCTGAAACCAAAATCGTATTTTGGTTCAGACTTAGCTATGGAATGTATTAGACTAAAGGGCTTGGTTTGGGGGGAAGAGAGTTAGTGTTGTAGATCTGAGGCTCAGAATAGCAAGCAAGCTCTGCACCCCAGGAAATGGTACACACCCAGCCCTCTTTATTAGGTTTCTTCCATCTGTACTTAGGTTCATCAAGGAAAAGAAATTAGAATGATCAGTTTCTTTCTCTTGTTCCCTTTATAACCTCTGCATCTATCTCACAGTTGTGTTAACAGCCCAGCATTGCTTCAAAAATTCTCAAGGAAAGCTTCACGGGCCCCGTTTGTCTCTACAAAAGAGCACCTTATGAACTGGTTATTGCTGGTCACTTATTTCTATTATATTTTATTTCATTTATAAATAGGCACTCATTCAAAATTACACACACACACACACACACACACACACACACACACACAGCTAACTGCCACACTGTAGCAACCATCTCATTGTTGCATCAATGTTATTCAAGAAAATGTTATATGTACTACTTTGGTGTAAAACCCCAGAGATGGGGTTATGCCCTGAGTTACTTGCTTTTATTGATTATGAAGATGACCTGGGTAGGTAGTCCAACAGAGAATTACATCTTAAGTGAAGACAGCAGTCCTTAGGCCAGCTCAAATGGAGCTTGTAGAGACGGAAGATTATGCAGAATAGCCTGTCCCAACAACAACTACTGCTCCTGACTTGCAGGCTTCAAGATCCCTCTCTCAGTCAGGCTAAGCTCATTTGACCAATGGCTGAAAGGTATGTCAAACCACCAGTAGTGTAGACAGCCTGCTACCAATGCCAGGCTGTACATGGTGACTCAGCCCCTCAAATAGGCAAAAGATTGTGTTCTAAAGATTTGAAATTATTTTAAAATTGTATAAACTTAAAATCTCTGTCAAGCATTGGTTTTAATCTGTTGAATAGTTTTGGATAGATAGACATGTATTTAAAGTCCCCTTTGAATAAATGGGTTCTTGTAGTTGACACTGCTCACTGAACAAATGACTACAATCCCACCTTTGATCTACCTGAGGTAAAATAGGATAAAATCAGAAACACTGACACATTCTGTCTCCCCATCCTTACTTAAAATGAGAAGATAGTATCTATTCTGTTGTTCTCTCTCTCTCTCTCTCTCTCTCTCTCTCTCTCTCTCTCTCTCTCTCTGTGTGTGTGTGTGTGTGTGTGTGTGTGTGTGTGTGTGTTAGATGCCTTTCCTTAATGTTGAGTATTATTTTCAATCTCTGCCTCCCCCTTCCCCCTTGAGACAGGATCTCTAGCTGAATGGGGAGCCCATAAATTTTTATACGGTAGCCAATAAGCTCCAGGAATTCTGCTGTCTCCACAACTGCAACAGTGATGCTAGGTTACAGACCTGCCTTTTCTTCCTTTTCTTTTTTTCTTTTCCATTTTAAAAAATGCATGGGTCCTCATGCTTGTATGACAGGCACTTTACCGTCAGAGCGGTTTCCCAGCCTCCTGGTTGATGCCTATGTCTTACCCTCCACCCCAATGGCTGAAAAGACTTAACATAACCATTTTACCCATGTGTCACATGTAATTGACTCAGCCCTTGGAACTGCCACCACCAAAGACAGCTCTGCAGAGAGATGAGATTACTGAAATGCATTGTCTATAGGAAGGAACTTTCATGAAAGTACTGTGGAATTATGCTGTGGGAAGGCAGAGTCATGTTCTGTGTGGTTCTTTAAACAGAGAAAGGGGCGTGGGGAAAAGGCTCAGCAGTTAAAATGTCCACTGATATAAACAAGAGGACCAGAATTCAGCTTTCCAGAACCCACAGAAATGCTAAGTGGGTGTGGCAGTTAACCTGTAATTGTATCCCTACAAGGCAGAGACAGGGAGCAAGCTATCTTTCCAAAGTAGGCCAGGCTGGCTGGTCAGTGAGTACCACGGATCTGGCTACCTTCTCCCTGGTGCTGGGATTTCAATAAACATGCAGCAGCAGGGACCCCCCCCCCGTTTAAAAATGTGGATTTTGAGGACGGAGTTCAGGTCTTCCTAGTTGGAGGGCAAACATTTTTCTAAACATATCAGCCCCACTCATTTTAAGCCTCCAAGTTTACAATATCTTGTTACAGCAGCGACGGAAAATTAATACCATGGGGAAGAATCGCTTGCCTTGCATAACCTGTCAGGTGAGCTGAGGTGAGAGAGGCTCCCGGAAACTATGGATGTTTGCATTGACTGCAGAAACCGTGCTTCCCTAAGCACAGCCGTAGGATGACTTCATCTCTCTACCCTGTATCTAACACGACTCCATCTTGTAGTTTTGCTGGGTATTCTCTTGGGAGTCAGTATGTTCTGTAAAGAAAAATAAAAGGACATTTCAATCCTGGGACTATTATGGTTGCATATCTATGGTTGTGATGCTTAAAGCACCGATGACACTGTACGTTTTTACAAACAGTATGGAAACTATAGTGTATCTTTGTGTAACTCAGTTAGTTTGTAATATACACCTCAGTACACCAGGTGGCAGAATGTTAACTTCATTTAGTTTGTGGTGATCCCAATCAATTCGGGGATGGATTGCTGGTCTCAGCCTCCCACACCTTGTCTGGGAGTTTCAGTTGTATGCAGAAGTCTCAGCTGACACAGGCCTGAGCCCAGTGAAGTGACCAGCCTCTCTATGCTCCTAGCCTGTACCACCAATGGGAACTATATTGGTCAGCTTTCTGAGGCATGCAGCTTAGAGAGAAGGCCCATTTGGTCTCGAGGTCTTAGAGGCCTCAGCCTACTGGTCTGTTGCTTCTTAGTCTGTGGCCAAGAAGCACATGGTAGGAGGGCAGATTAGAACTCTTCTGGAGACTGAGAAGGTGAAGGGAAGCAGAGTGGGGCAGGGTCCCTCTGTCTAGATTGAGAACATGTTCCTACAGGAATCTCCACCACACACACACACACACACACACACACACACACACACACACACACGGCCTCTCAGCAGCTTCACTTTAGGGTCCAAATGTTCATACTTAGGCTTCTGGAAAACACTTACGATCCACACTATAGTGGGAACTCATGTAAGAAGGTCAGAGTTTGTTAGGATTCACGAGGTCACCCAAAGCTTGACAGTCTGATGGGGGACTCACAGAACCCAGAGAATCCTTTCCTGTAATGGCTGAAGCCTATTACAATAAAGGGCCTCGGATTAAACTTTGCAGAAGAGAGAAGACTTTGTGAGAGTCTAGGAGACTTCTCTTTCCTTGTGACCAAACACCTGACCAGAAGAAACAGACAGAGGAAGGTTATTTGCCTTCACAGTGTAAGAAACAGCATGTCTGCCTACATCATAGCAGAGAAAGCAGGCAGCAGAGCAGGAGGTTGGCCTGGCAAAGAGTAGGCAGGAAGAAAAATCAGGTCATAATGCCTCAAGGCCTGGTCCCAGTGACCCAGTTCCTACAGTAAGGCTCCACCACCATAAAGGGTCAACAGTCTCCAAAACCATATCATCAGCTGGGTCCGAGTATTCACATACTTCACATTTAAACCACAAAGGCTTCTGCTTGCCTCTGCTTTGAAGTTGGAAAACATCCTCCTCTTCCAACCTCCCCCTGCTCCCTTCTCCCTCCCCTCCCCTCCTCCCCTCCTAATCCTGACACAATGCTGATGAAGACAGGGGCACCCCTGGGCAATGTTGTCATTGTGTAAATCTCATAGAGAAGACTTACTTAAGCCATAGCTATGAGATTACCTGGTGATGTCATTTTATAGGATCACCATCTTCTGCATGGTCCAGCCACAGAGGGAAATATACCTCACGGCACAGCACAACTGCACACAGGAACCTCTATGTCAAGCCTGGTGTCCAGAGTTTTTTATCAGGAGTCAGTAATATAGATGTGTAGTGCTCATTTGACTGACCTCAACTGCCCTATTGCAGCATCTCCAAGCCTGACCTACTGATTTTCAACCTTCCTACTGCCGTGACTCTTTAATACAGTTCCTCAAGTTGTGGTGATCCCCAGCCATAAATTACTTCGTTGCTACTTTATGCTATAATCTTCCTACTGTTATGACTTGTAGTGTAAATATCTGATATGCAGAATATCTAATCTATGACCCCCAAAAGGATCAAGACCCACATGGCCCAGGAGCCCAGAAAAACAAATGACTAATTAAAAAACCTCCTCAGCATAGCCCCTTGTTCTAAGTACACACATGGGTATTACAAGGGATGGAAGTCCCTTGAGCATGGCTGTATTCTTTAGCATGTGCAAGGGGCAGACATCCTGCCTGGTGAGTTAACCCTTTCCTTCACATGAGCATAGACTCCCCGACTCTCAGGTAATCATAAACCCATCTGTGATTGCGTTATGTCTATTTTTATCAGATGAGGTTGCTGTGGGAATAACCCATTCCCAGGGTCGCATATGGAGCCCTGTCATCAGCTTACAGGTTTCTTGTCCTGTGTGGGCGGGCAAAGCTGCCTTTGATAGAGCATGCTGTCTGTCTGAAGCCTATTGCTCATCCAATCAGCAGCTTCCCTAGAAGGATATAAAGTTTAGGCATTTGAAGCTCACATTCTGACCCACAAAGAGATAAACCAGGTGCTGAAGTGCTTTCCTTAGAAGTCCAAGGATATAAGTTCAATCCCCAGAACCCACAGAGAGAGAGAGAGAGAGAGAGAGAGAGAGAGAGAGAGAGAGAGAGAGAGAGAGAGAACATAAGCAGAACAGCTAGGGAAGCTGAAACAGGCTGGTCTCAGGCTCACTTGGAAACCCATCTATCCAACTTGCCAAGTTCCACACCAGAAAGAGACTCTGTCTGGAAAATCAAGGACAGCAAGTGAGAATGACACCCAACATTGCTTTCTAACACACACACACACACACACACACACACACACACACATACATACACACGCACAACACATACATGAACACACATGCACATACAAATACACACATGGACACACATGTGCGCATATATGAACATACATGCACACGTGCATGGATAAACATATGTACAAATGTGTGAACACATGTGCACACATGCACACAGCCTAGTACACACATAAACACGTGAACGAACATGTGTGTGCACACACATGCACATATAGCTTGACATGTGACTAAAGACATATGATTAAATCTCTTAATGTTTTCCACTAAGGAAAGAATGATAACTAATAGTGTCTTATGTAGGAAACAACGGTTAGACCTACAGACAGTGGCCAACAGCAGAATGAGGCTTCTTCCTTTGTCCCTTACTAAGCAGGGAAACTATTTTGCATCTTCTGGGGTTGGGGGTTGTAAAGCCTTTAGGACTTTTTCAGATAAATAATTCCTGAAACAGTATTTCAAATGGGGAAAAATGACTGCAATGCATGTTCACCTGAGATTAGTCACCAGCAGAGGGAGTTTGGTTTTGTTGCATTTGACTTAAGCCAACACAATACATCTTCCCCAAAATGGATCATGTTTCTAACAAAACAGAACCAACATCTTTCTTGGATCATGAGCTGACAGTGTGTGCTATACAATAGAGGTATGGATTGCACCTCAGTAAACTGCTGTGAGGTGAGTTTTCAGTACACTAGAGCTTTGTATGTTAAATGACCAGATGCCACGGTGCTACCGTTTGTGGAGGCAGGAGAATTGCATTGGCAAGTAATGGGGGCAGGGATAAAAATCATTACTGGGATAATTTGGATGGGATAGAAACAAATATTTAGAATATGTACTCTTCTCAGATAAATCAGTCAACAATTCTTAAATCAACTCAAAAGGGCATTTTTGAAAGTAGGGAGATGATTCAGCAGGTCAAAGTACTTGCTGTTCAAGCATGAGGGCCAAAGGTTGGATCCCAAGGACCCATGTGAAAGGCCAACTATGGGGGAGCACACACACAGCCGTAGCACTGGGGCAAGAGGAAAGGAGTGGAGACAGACCTATTTCTCAGGCTTGCTGGATACAAGCCAAGTTGAAAAGTTGTGAGCTCAGGCTCAATGAGAGACCCTGTCTCCAAAAAATAAGGTGGAAAGTAATAGAAGACAAAATTAACCCTCTGGCCTTTGCAGGCGTGCACACAGGTGCTGTTACCCTTTCCACATATACATATATACCTCCACCACACACAGGGGACTTGAAGCTTGCAGGATACTGGAAGAGAACATGCTAACTAGAACCACATACTAAATTTCTACCATTGGTAAAGGTTTAATCAGACTCTGTCTTCACAACTGTGCTCCACGCATAGCCTAAATGCTGTCAACAAGGCTGTTTGGAGGCTGTTTGTGTACCAGAAACCAATGGCTCAAGCCATAAGCCGTAGCAGCATCCTACCCCAAATCTCAGGCTCAATGCCATCACAGGCCAGCTCCAAGCTGCATCTGAACTGGACAGGTCAACCTGAAATGTCCATGGCCTAGAACTTGGATGGTTCCTACAGGAAGCCTGCCTAACCCACTCTCCAGCCATCCCTTCTCTGACTTTCTCTAGAAGAAGACGAGACCAGATCATAACTTGGCCAAGACATGGGTGTTCCCAGGCCTTTGCAACAAAGGAAAGGTCCCACTGGCCATTTCTAAAGGGCATATAGAGCCCCAAGGTTAGTCATTGGCTGAACAGTTGGGTTTCGTGTGTGAATATTGAATCAGAGATTACTTAAATGCTGATGCAGGCATTTGTACAAGTTTCTCTGTCATTTTCACACTACCCTTGGAAGAATGGGTAGAACAAAATTTATTGAACCTTTGACTTGACTTGAAAATCATTTTTGATGTCAAAATATGAATATATAGCCCTGTTTCTGTCCCTTTCATTGTTCTCAGGGACATACTCTATTGCATGCATGGAGTTAACCCATTTTCTGCCTCTGAACAAACACTAGTATCTCTCCGTTCTGTATGTAACATATTCCTAACCACTCTGCATGTGTGGCACTTTGAATGTGGAAGACACATGGGCAGATCATTCAAGAGCATCTGGATACTTAGAAGCAGCTGGCAATGTCTTCTTTTTCATGTGGAATTGTGGTGTCCCATAAGCTCGCCACATTTTTAAAAATTAAAGTTGCAAAGTCCAGGAGATTCTACATTGTGCAATGTAAGTTGGCTGCCGGCTCCTATGGTATTTATGGTGACTTTTGAAGATATGTAGTTTCAGAGAGAATCTGAATGGGCAAGATTTAGGTTGTCAGCCAGTTTACAGACTCTAGAAAATCTGTCTTTTAGATGTGCTACAGTGGTTAGGTCTCCGTCTCTCATTAGCAATTCTCCCGCCATGCATGATGAACTGGATTTTGACCTATGACTCACGTATAGATTGCAGAGAGGCCTTCAAAGTTATTTAATAGTAATGAAGACTTGCGTGAGCTTGTCTGTCACACATCACGTTTTGCTCTGTGTCCTTAACCCAAAGCTGAAATCTTTCTGAAAAGTTTGTAACTTGTAATAAGCTACTTGTAATAGCCAGAAGATTTCCAAAATACTGCAAAGCCCAGAACAAAGATTCAAGGCTGGAGAGAAGGCTCTGTGGCTAAGAGCTCAGACGGCATCTGAACGTGACCCTGTTCGTCTGGGGCTAGAAGGGGAATTGCAGGGTGGGTAGAATAGTATTCTCTGGCCTCGGAACTCACAATTCCATTAGATTAGGCTGTACTGAAATCCAGTACAGCTTCTCTTCTTTTTTTAATATTGATTCTGTTTTCCATTTTATCCCATAATCCTTTGTGCCCTCAACCCTTTCCTCCATGGCCAAAACCAAGCCTTTCTCTTTGCAGGTAAGAAATAGCACCCTAAGGATTATGCCGCTTTTCAGGACATTATTCTATCAGTCTTTCCTTCTCCCTCAATGTGTATGAAGAAAAGGGTATTAATTTAGTACGTGTTTTGATGTTTCAAGGATATAAAGCCCACATTGCTCAGTCCTGGTGAGGGCCTATGTCAGATGGCAGACGACAAAGAGGTGATCTCTCCACACAGGAGTCAGCATGTGGGGCATGCTTGCTGTTTTCCGGTCAG
This sequence comes from Rattus norvegicus, assembly GCF_021556685.1. Taxonomy (NCBI): domain Eukaryota; kingdom Metazoa; phylum Chordata; class Mammalia; order Rodentia; family Muridae; genus Rattus; species Rattus norvegicus. Next base: position 49,939,300 of record NC_141544.1, on the reverse strand, counting down.
CCTTTGCTCCAGAACTTGGATGGGACTATGACGCTCCTGATTTCAGAGTCAATAAATCTGCTGAGCTGAGCTGAAATCCAGATGAAATCTGTTGTATTGAAAGTCTGATACCTTCAGGTTAGAAGATTCTAGAACTTCTCTTCTAAGGACTTGGAGTCATATGAACTCCCATGTTGCTTATTTAAAAGAAGATCAGCTGAGGCCAAGGAGATGGCGCAGTTAGCCAAGTGTGTGTGCCCTACCAGCATAAGGACCTGAGTTTGAACACCAGAACCTGCTGTGTGTGTGTGTTCTTAATCCCAGAGCTGGGTGGTAGAGACAGGCAATTTTCTGGGGCCCAATGGACAGCAAGCCTAGCCTAATGGGGGAGCTCCAAGTCTTGGTGAGAGACCCAGTCTCAAAAGTCAAAGTCCTGGAAAAGGATATCCAATGTTGTCATCTGGCGTCTACCTGCACAAGTACATAGGTAAACAGACCCCACTCCCAACACAACCTCAAAAGAGAGTGTCTTTGTAAGCTGTGCCCTGTGACTGAGATGAGAGAAAACTGACTAGACAAAGCTGCTTTGGTTAAAACCATGGAATTCTGAGGAGTTTCTCTAGTGGTGTATGTGTGTGTGGGGGTGGGGCTTGTGTGTGTGTGTGTGTGTGTGTGTGTCTGTTTGTCTGTCTGTCTCTGTGTGTCTGTGTCTGTGTGTATCTGTCTGTGTCTGTGTCTGTACCGTACTCATATTTTCTGGAGTCTGTGCTGTGTGTGTGTGTCTGTCTGTCTGTGTCTGTGTCTGTGTCTGTGTCTGTGTCTGTGTCTGTGTCTGTGTCTGTGTCTGTATGTATCTGTCTGTGTCTGTGTCTGTACCGTACTCCTATTTTCTGGAGTCTGTGGTGTGTGTGTGTGTGTGTGTGTGTGTGTGTGTGTGTGTGTGTGTGTGTTCTGTACTTGTGTTTCCTGGGGTCTGTGGGGTATGTATGTGTATGTGTGTGTTCTGTAGTATGTGCTGTGATTTTTTATGTTCGTGTGTGTGTGTGTTAAAGAATATAATGTTTACATAATGTATATGAAATGGGCATGTGGCAGTTGTGGTTTCTATAATGTGGTGCTGTGTGTTATATGTATGTGGTGTGTTCTATTATCAAGGAGGAGGTTGGGCTGGGAAAGGGGGACTCCCTGGACACCATACCAGCCCTTCTCAGATGGTGTAGACCAAAGTTCAGACTACAAGGACATATAGTTCCTGGTATGGATAAAAGCATGTGAGACAATCTCCCTTCTGCACCAGGTGCTTCACTGGGTTCCCTTAGCAATTGGCTTCACAGGGCAGCCCCTCTCCCACCTTCCACTTCCACTCATCAATCATGGGAAACCATTAGCTGAGCTGACTTGCCTAATCGCTTTCTACTGTTTGCTTTTCAGTTAAACTTTTATGGGGCAGCTGTATAGAAATGAAGACCAGAAAGGAAACCACCCCCTCCCAACCCCACCCCCCATCCAAACTGTGTGAGCAGTGCAGGCACGGGGAGGAGGTTTATGGCAGTACATTTGACAAGGAGAACTGAGAATCAGATCTGAAGTCCCCTTGCCAGGCTGCACCTGGTCACTCCTCTGCTTCTTTTCCTCTAGCCTGGGGTGAAAGCCAGTTATATGGCAGCTGTGGAGAATATTCTTTAAAAAGAAGCCCCCCTGTCCACAGTTCTCCCTGCCCACCCCAACCCTCCCTCAGTTCCAGCTGCTTCTCTTGGCTCCTGTGCAGTGGCTGCTGTGAGGCAGGCTTTCCATCCACGCACGCACCCTGCCTTGTGTACCCATCCCCAGAGAAGCACGGTCCAGGGCTCGTTAAAGGACCTAATGAATTCTGTGCCTCTCGCTGGCTCAGCAGATCACCACACAGGCAGGGCCATTAGCAAGTGGGAGTATGAACACAGCCCTTCCAGGAATCAATATGCAGCCTGTGTAGAACAAGCCCCTGTGTTTCTCCCATTAAGAAAACGCATCACAAACAGCTTCTTAGATGTTCGCAGGTTTGCCTTTTAGGAAGGGAAAAGTAAATTTTGTCTGCAAGTTGTGCTTAATGTGGGCTGTGATGTACGGAGGATGGTGTGATCACCCAAGGAGGGCACCTTCACAGGCATCAGATTTGGAGCCATGCTACCCTGGCTTAAGCTATTTACAATATATATATATATATATATATATATATATATATATATATATAGAGAGAGAGAGAGAGAGAGAGAGAGAGAGAGGGAGAGAGAGAGAGAGAATGTGTGTAATCTCTCTCCCCCTCTCTCCCCCTCCCCTTCCCATCCCCTTCCCCCTTTTCCCTCTCTCTCATGCACACACACATGTACATACACATACACACAAAGAGACTCACAAAGAACCATGGGATCAGCACATTCATTCGTACTTCAGACCTAACTGAAAGTAGACATTTTTTCAGATTAGCAAACATTCATACTTCTTGACTAATAGTAAGCCCACGTCTTTAATGCATATGTTCTCATTTGCCACTGATATTTCTTTTAAAAGCATGAGCACTTCCAGCCCGCATGACCACCGATATCACCAGGTAGAGTTATAGGTGTTGAATGTGAATCCTCTTAGCTTTTTTCCATGTTGTCACAAGTCAGGAACTAAAGGGTCAGCATAATATGATCTTAGCTGGTACCAGCTATACTCAAAGGCTTGGACCAATTTGCTGTATTTCACCACCATGGTGAGAGTAGAACATCTGTGCCCCAGAGCCATGGGTGCCACAGGCAGGAGAGCTCTCCCACTGTTAGGTCATGCTGCCAGAGGTAGGTAGAGTTCTATGCTCAATAGCTGTAAGGGAGACCACAAAAGATACAGAACCATGAAAAAACAAAACAAAAAGCAGAAGCAAACCCCCCAAAGGCAGGTCACAGGGAGGCTCTGTGGGAATCGTGCAGTTAACAAACCATTACACACACACACACACACACACACACACACACACACACACACACACACACACACAGCCTCAACCATCTTGATGCAGGATGTTGTTACCAGATGCCGTGTTAATGGATCTCATGGCAAGCCCGTCAACACAGAATCAGGAGAAGGGCCTTCTATTTTTAAAGAATGCCCAACATTCATGTTTCTCATATTTTTCTAGCCTATAATTACTCTTAATCAAAATACAAAAATAGTAAACAGCAAAAAGGAGCTGAATATGGTGACAGTTTGCCAGTAACGAGGGAGCGCTCCATCTGTCTAGCCGCGAGTGGAATGGCGTAATTACTGCTCATTTTTCTCGTAATTGCTGAGTTATTAGCTTAAAGCTTACACACAACTGGTGAACAGCACTACCCATTTCTTAATTAGGGCCCCGGCCCTGCCATGCTTGAAATCAGGGAGCCCCGGCATCACAGGAAGGAGTCATTAACCCTATCTGCCTTTACAGACTGGGCACAGACACTCCCACTTCTCTCGCTGCCCAGACCTTAGTGCTTATGATTCTCTTTCAATGTCAGTTGATGTTTAAGCTCCCCATCTGAAATCTATGCATTCAAAAAGCCATCTTTGCTAGATGACATCCCAAGGGGACCACGCTCTGCCGGTTCCTGCCCAGTGGTCTGTTAGGGGTTCTGTTGGCAGACTGCAGTTAGGGAGACTGCATTGGAAAGCCCAGGGTCTCACTGGGGTGCTCTGCACACAGTTGCAGGTTTCACAACATGGAAAATACAATAAAAAGGAACTTTCCTTAGTTAATCCTGTTCATCTACATCAGTGAATAAAGGCAGATGGAGCTTGGATTGATGTGTCCATCCAGGGTGTTAATTTATCTTTGAGGTTCACTGAAGGTGGACCTGTTCCTGTTAGGTTTTATCGGGAAAACGGAGGCAGCAGATGTCTCCCCCTGCTTGAGGTTGTTGTAGAACATTGCTGCTCAGATTTATTGTTAGCATTTCCCTTATTTTAGCATAGAAGGTTCTAGCTCCTGGACGGCGAGGATGGTGTTGTAGGGATAAGGTACGCTTATTTCTGCCTTAGTCCCTGGGCTCCTAGGACTTCCTGAGGAAGCCTGAGTGTGTAGTGAGTCACCGATGGCACGTATGTGCCAAACAAGGCCTTGGGAGAGACATCCGTAGGCTTCTGGCCTGATGTAGTTGAACTGGAGAGGACCTGCTCGTGGTAATCAAGTGCTCTGAGCCCTCGATCTGGAGATGATGGAGATGGAGTAAACCAGGCTCACCCTTCTTTCAGCCTAAATGAGACTGGACTGCTTGACAAAAGAATATAGACTCTCCACAATGTAAACCTCACACTTTTTCAAAAGGAGGAGGAAGGTCTCTCTCACTCCATCATGGGGTAACCTACAGAGGACAGTTTTTGTAACCCCTGCAGCAGAAGCAGCACATTCTTTGTCTCTCTCATTCCCCTCTCTCTGAGGGAGAATATTGAACCTCTAACTTGAGATAAGCTCCTGAACACTGGGGAAATGCATTTTAAAATCCACATCCTAAGCCCCAGGGGACCATGCATCTGAGACTCCTCTGAGCTCCCGGAGGCCTCACGTGATTATCACGCCTAATCCTTTGGTTCTGCTTACCAGCTGTGGAGCACAGATAGGGGATGTTGGGGGTTTACAGCCTGCAAAAAAAGCAGTCCAGATACTTCACCCCGAAGCACAAGAATGAAATGAGTATTTGCATAATCCACCCAGACTTACCCAGGTTTCTTCCAGTCTTCTTATCACATTTTTTGAAAAATCTATTAAACGAATATTAGGACAAAATGTATTTTTTTTCTTTTCAGAGAATTCATTTCGCCTGTATCTCGGGGGCCAGTGGGGCTTTCTGTATATGTATTTATTTTGTGTGCAGGGTAATGTCTGAGGGCTGACCTTGTCCCTGTGTCCTTTCTGTGTTTAGATCAGTTCTTTTGATTTAGAAAGCTTAGTTCTGAGTGATTATGAAATTTTTATCTAAAAAGACCCTAAAATAAATTGCATTTGTGAAAATCGTGGCATCTTATCACCCGTTATTCCAGGAGAAGGGAGGCGGATCCATGGCACAAACGTGATAGCTGTGTGATTAATAAAACTGGCTTATCAGAAAACCACAACGAAGCTAGTTCTTAGTGTCAGCTTAGTTCACAGTGTCAGATAACACTCATGCGCTCAGCATGCAGCATGCATGCACAACCCCACACACGCACGTGCACATACACATACAACACAAATGCACACATATGCACACACATGCATACATACACACTAATACACACATACACACAATACACAACACACATGTACACACATGCACATACACACTCACACACATAAACATACATGCATGCACATACACAACACACATGCACACACGCATACGTGCACATACACACACTAACACACACATACACATACACACAATATACAAACACACACGTACATGCATGCACATAAACACACACACACACACATTTGAGTATGTGCAGGGCTCCTACGATAAGAGGTAACAAGCCTTTTCTTTATTTACAAGCCCTTGCCTCCTTCCCACTTTCATTAATTAGATTGTTTTCATTAACAGATTTTTCTTTAACTCTTTTAGCACCTTCTCATCTTCGCTATTTTACCAAAGCTTTTACAAGTAAATGTCTATTTACTTAGTCTTTGAAATTTTCATAGAAACATACAATGTAGTCATTATCATTTCTCCTGCCCACTCCTTCCCAACTACTCCCCCTACACTGCCACATGTCTTCAATAAGTCCGTGGGGGCTGCCAAGGTGTGCATGAGTCAGACCATCCACTGGAGGATCAGCAGCCTATCTGGAGCCAGCTTATTTGTTTAATTTTGGAATTCAATTGTTTCTGTATCTCAGACCTCATACTTACTTTCAGACTTTAATGATGCACATACTTATGTATAAAATCCTTTCTTGCATGTGTACAGAACTGCCCTTTAGTACACGCATGCCAGGGGCTAGAGAGATGGCTCGGCAGTTAAAAGCTAGACTCACAACCCAAACCGCAGAAATATAAGAGTAAATATATGCCTTTTTTTAGTGTTAAAATTATTTAAAGTTGTATGTACATGTGTGTTTTGCCTGCGTGTATGTCTGTAAACCACATGCATGCAATGCCTGAAAAGTTCAGAGGAGGACAGGATACTCTGGTACTTGGGCTACATTTGACCATGAGCATCTATGCGGGGGTTAGAAACTGAACCCATATTATCTGCAAGACCATTGATGTGTCCTTAACCACAGATCTCTCTCTCCAGCCATGTGTGTGTCCATATATGTTTTATGTATAAAATATATACATAGAATATATATAATATATACATATACATATAATATATACATATATATAATGTTGTATATATGTATGTGGTGTGTGTGGTGTGTATGTGTGCATGTTTGTATGTGTGTGTTTTGTGTGTGCGTGGTGTGCTGTGTATGTGTATGTGTTATGTGTGTTTGTATGTGGTGTGTGTGTGTATGTGTGGTGGTGTGTATGTATATATATTATGTGTGTTTGTATGTGGTATGTGTGTGTAGTGTGTTTGTGTGTATGGTGTTGTATATATGTATGTGGTATATGTGTATGTGTGTGGTGTGTATGTGTGTGTGTGTGTGTATGTGTGTGGTGTGGTGTGTGTGTGTGTTTTGTATGTGTGTGTGGTGTGCTGTGTGTGTGTTTGTATGTGTGTGTGGTGTGGTGTGTGTGTGTTTTGTATGTGTTTTGTGTGTGTGTGTATGTGTGGTGGTGTGTATGTATATGTGTTATGTGTGTTTGTATGTGGTATGTGTGTGTATGTGTGGTGTGGTGTGTATGTGTTATGTGTGTTTGTATGTGGTATGTGTGTGTATGTGTGGTGTGGTGTGTATGTGTTATGTGTGTTTGTATGTGGGGTGTGTGTGTGTGTGTGTGTGTGTATGGACCTCTCCTTTACCTCTTCCACCTTGTCTTCCATTTAATGTCATGAACTAATTTCTGTGCATCTTAACTGATGTATCAATATTTTATATTCTATTATAAACTCTATGTTGTGTGTGTGTGTGTGTGTGAGTGTGTGTGTCTATTACAAATCTTATAAAATGGCAAACACTCGCAAAGCCCAACAAAGGCTAGTCTGTGTTTTTGCTACAGCACACAGATCTGATTGGTTATCTTAGTCACCCTCTTCTTCCTTTCTCTGTTCTGGTCCTGAAAGTCTATTAGTCATGTCCATTCTGCTGCTATGTGCCCAAGTGAAGGGCCATTACTGGCTTCTGTGACAGATGCTTACGTTATAACTTCTTTCTTCCATCCTGATCATTCTACTGCAAGGAGACATGATGGAGTAGAGAGAATCTTGGGAAGTGTTGCTGGGCAGAGCAGAGATTCTCTGCGACAGCTAGGAGAAAGTGATTCACTTATTCTGAGTCAGAGGGAGCCACGGGAGCCCAATGCCATCTGACGACTGGCCTGGAAAGTCAGAGTGCATTTAGAAAGGTAATACAAGTCGCCTGATGAGGGAAGAGGTCGGACGGATGTACAGGTACTGAGGGGAAATAGTAAATGGGCAGTAACTAGAGGGAAGCAGTTGGCCAGGAAGAGCCACCACCTCCCAGAACATATACCATAGAGTCCTATGAACTAAGTCAGGAGGAGGGCCTGAGCCTGAGGGATGTGGGGACTAGGTGGGGACTAGACCCCACTGTCCCCTTTGAAGATGTGGCTTATCTCCTGTCTTCCACTCAGTGCCACACCTATACCATTCCTAAGGTCCTGTGGACTTCTCAGTCTGACTGTACTCTGGCAGGGCTGGTGCATTCCTCTCTGGGTGGATGTTTTGGTCTGGCAGGAGGAAAAGCAGATCACTCTGCTTCTGAGTCCCCCGCGCCCATCTGTCTCTTGCTTTCATTGCACGGATGGATGGAGAGAGATTCAGTTGCACATTGTTTCCTCTGAACCCAGCATTTGGAAAGGTCTGGTTCTCAAGGCAGACCTTGAGAGCTCAGACTGGCGAGGCTCAGTGAGATCTCTCAGAGAGCTAGTGGGGGTGGCGGTACCTCAATGAGTCAGGCGACTCTGGGTGAGAACCTGGCATGGGTGTCTGTCCATCGGTGTGAACCACCAAAATGGCCCCTGAAACGGCTGGTTGTTAGAAATAAAACCCTCAGGAGTAGATTCCTAAAAAAAAAAAATCCCCTATTTGCAGAAGCTCCTCTATTAGCACATACCTTGGGTGGAGAGCTATGTTCAGGTGAGCATTTATTAAGATCCAGTTCCTCCTTTATTTGATGATGTCTTTAAAAACTAAAGCCAGGAGAAAACAAAAATACCACAGAGGAGGTTTTGCTCCTGACCAAACATTTACATCTGAAGTGCATTCTGGGAAGGAAGAGGACTGTGGGAGACCCCTGCAGAAGGGATTTGAATCTGTGTCTTCCTCAAAGCTCTGTCCATCGACAGAGTTCTCCACGCTGAGGCACACACTGGTGTGTTCGTGTGTTTATTCTCTGTTTGAAAAGCAGCTTTACTTCTGCCCTGGAGAAGCTCATTACAGACATTACAGACAGGCCTTGCCTTCCTCTTGCCAACCTGTCTCCTTGAAACGGAAAACTAATGGGTGTCAGATCTGCACCATGTAGCTGCCCGGCATTCTCTTTGATCCAGTGCAGAATGTGTTTGTTAAAAGCCTGCTTTATTGATTTTTTTTAAATTTTAGCTGCCTTTTGCCATGTTTAGATCATTTGTACATATGCACATCACAATTTTTGTGACATCAAAGTGTCTCATAAGTTCACCGTGCTCAGGAAACATCTTAAGAAACAAAGGGGGGGTCTCTATTCTGTAAAAATATCTGCCTTTTAACCCCACTGTAGAGGCTGTTTTCACAAGTTCTTACTAGAACTGCTTAAATATATTTTAAGGGTTCCCTTCAAAACCGTGCCTCCTGTGACTCTAAATTTAATTGGTTAGATTTGTGGGTGGAGTTGGTCCTCAGGACAATGTTGACAAGATGATGTGTGTGTGAGGAGAGCTGAGTAACAGGCTTGCTTGCTATTTATTAGCCTCAGTTATACGCCTAGGTGTCTGCTCCTTTCCACAGCATCCTTTTCATCCACACTCAGCCCTCGCATCTTCTGCTGTGGTTTCCCCCCCATATGTTGCTTGTAGCAAGAAGGATATCTGGTTATGCAGGAGGCAGCCCGTGTGGCCTGGCTTCTCTCCTTGGATGCATCCCATCTCAAGTCTGTACCTACTGGGGGATCTTCCACGGAATGCATAGACCACTGTTTATTTTCTCACGGGGAGAGGAGGTAGGTGGGCTCTTTATTGTGGGAGATTGTGGATGAGGACACTATAGACACTCATTTACAGGCTTTATGTAAGCACAGACGTACGTTTCTGAGTTGTGTGCTTATAAATGTTTAAGCCACCCTCATTTATGATTTTTTAATATGCAGGCTTTTATTAGCTTGATAGAATCCCACTGGCCTATTTTTTTCTTTTGGTTGCTATGCATTGGGGGCAGGGGTTGTTACTCCAGATCATCATCCCTCCCAATGTGCTGAAAGTACACCTCTTACGTTTTCATAAGGGTCATAGTTTGAAGCCTTACTGTTAAGCACTCGCTCTTTGCCATTTTAAGTTCTTTGTGTGACTTCGTTCTCCTACATGTGGACAGCTAGCTTCTTCTGCACATTTATTTAAAAGATCATCTTTTCTCCAGTGTCTGTTCTTGGTGCTTTTGTCAAAACTCAATTGACTGAAGAATTACTTATTATCTCTCTTCTATCCCCACGAATCTTGATGTCCCTTTCCAGCATTCTGCCTGATTTCTTTGATCAAGATTGTTTGGCTATTTGGGACTTTTACATTTTCCTCTGTGTTTCCATCATAAACAAAGGCCTTATTCTTTACAATGCTGCATAGATCGCCATCACCATTTTGATGGGAACTTCCTCAACTATTTATGTCACATTTGGCTGAGTATTCCTCCAAAACTGATCCCTGTGATCTTTGAACATCAGGCCTGTCCCACTTTCTATGTCTTTTTCGGTTTCTTTTGTTCGAGCTTTATAGACACCATTGTAACTATTGACTTCTCTTGCTAAGTTTCTTTCTAGTGTACTTTTCAGCTATTAAAATGAGGTAGCTTTCTGTTTCAGAGATTGGTATTTTTCACAAAGCTGCACTACTCTTCTCTGTAAGCCAACTCTGGTTGACTTCATTACTGGATCTGGAAGTTTGTGGCAAAGTCCTTGAGATGTAATCTAAATAGACCACATCATCTATAACAATGACAGTTCTGTGTCCTCTCTTTTAATCCAGTCATCTTGGTTTCTCTCTCTTGACTGATCACTTTGGGAAGGACATCTAGTATTATGCTGAATAAAAGTACTCATTTTGTTCTAGACATGAAGCTGACAGCCTTCAGATTTTCTCAGTACAACATAAGATCAGCCATTCACACATATATACACATGCACAAACACACATATTCACACACACATGCATGTACACATGCACATGCACACACATGCATGCACATATGCACACATACACACACCACACATACACCACACACACTTACACACACATGCATGTCCACATGCATGTGCACACACATTATGCATGTACATGTGCACATATTCACATACCACACACACATGCATGCATATGTGCATATATACATACACACCACACATACACCACACACACATGCATGCACACATGCATGTGCACACACATTATGCATGCACATGTGCACACATACACACATCACACATATACCACATACGCCATGCTATTATGTTGGATTACTTCTCTTCTGTGCCTCATCTATTCAGGTTTTATCATGGATGTTCATTGGGCCAATGTGATGTGTTATTTGTTGAGTCATAGCTATTGAACCATCCTTGTACCCTGGGAGTAATTCTTGTTTTCTCATGGCAAATACATTTTTTTAATCTGCTATTGGATTTGGTTTGCTAATCTCTTGAGAATTTTTGCACCAATGTTCATTGAAGATATTGACTGACAACTTTCTGTCTTCTTGTGTTTTTCTCTGGTTTGAGTGTCAACAGTATGGCTGGCCTTCTTTGATGTATTTGCAAGAACTGACATTTGTGTTGACTTAAGAGGAATTGGTATGATTTTACTTTCAGTGATTAGTTGAAATAAAGAAATGATCTGGTTTGGGGAACTCCTTGAGGGGGGCATAATTACTGAGTCAATTATTACTAGTTAGCAGTTTTGCATTTATTCATGGTTTAGCCTCATGTTAATGGAAAATGTGTCCAGGAATCCGTCAGTTTCTTTTTGCTCATTAAATTTCTTGGCATAGAGCTGTTCATATGGGCTGTTTAAAAATAGTTTTCAGTCCAAATTTAATCTTACAATAAAGAAGAATTTGTTGACTATGGAAGTCTGCATGGCTACATTTGTAACACTTTCAGATAGGATGGAAAATGAATTTCTAGAGCTGATTATTCTGTAGCCTTGTTATAAGTGGAAATTTAATAAAGTGCTAATGAAAACAAGACACAATGGGCTCACTGAAAATAAGTTATGCAAACAAACCCAATTTCCTTTCTTTTAAATAATTAATTTCATTATATATTGGGATAATTTAAGAGATATAATATTTTATTTCATACTTGTGAAAAATGAAGAAATTTTCATTATGTAAAAATAGAGTGAATTACATTTTATTTAAAAATCATTGTTCCCAGGCTCAGCATGGTAGTACATGCCTGTAACCCTGGCTATTCATAGAGCAGTGTATTGCAAGATCCAGGCTAGCCTGGCTACACTGCAAAATATAAAAATCTCATCGAAACAGAAAAATAAATGATACAAACAAAACCAAAGTAACAACAGGAACCCGGCAAGCCTTGTTACTGCCAGACAGTGATTTTCTTTGAGTCCATCTACCTGGAGGGTTCATCTTAACTAGATAACATTTAGTCACTCATAATATTCAAATCAAGTCAACAAGAATTTACTAAGTCAAGCAGAAAATTAGGTCAGGCAAAGTACAATTGTGCAGAAAATTCCTGGGCAGAACAAACTCAGTCTTAGGGTGTAGGTTTGTGACTCTCTTTGGAAAGAACATGAAACTGAATAGAGAGGTGGAGAGAAGGAGAGTGTTATGGTATACAGTTGTGGGGTGGAGTTTCCTCCCCAGCACTGCAGCAGTAGAGTACCCACCCCCGTCCCCAATACCAGCAATGCAATAGTAAAGATGGGCAGATTCCTAGGACTCACTAGCCAGCCAGCCTAGTCTACTTGGTGATCTCTAAACTATTGGACAATATTCGAGGGATGACAATGGAGGTTGTCCCCTGGCCTCCATATGCATGAACACACATGTGTACACCTGCACGCAAATATGCATACTACATACACAAAAAATTAAAATACTATGTGTGTATAGTAGTTTCTTTATTCTTTTGATAGATCTGGACCAGGGATACATGCAAAGCCTGTTTATTTTATATTTGAGGCCTCTGACAGTATGATGATCTGGACCAGAGGTATTGACTTTAGCTCTCTGTGTCTGCATCTCTCACACATCTCATGCCACTGACCAGGCCCAGCACTGTTATAGACACAAGCATCCTGCCTGTCACACATACAAAATAACCACACCTCCAGAACTGGTGTGTTAAATACATGCCCTAGTCTCTTAGGAAGTATTAATCCTCATCAACTTACTAAATGATTCTGGCATATTAAACTGCCTGATAGGTGCTAGAAATTGAATTCAGGTCTTCTAGAGAAGCAGCAGACTACCTGAAGTGTTGAGCCATTTAAGCCTCCTGTTCAAGTTTATAACACATACAGAGCATAGTTATAGCCATAAGCCACATGATGTCCTTGTGACATATATGATGATACATGGTAACCTCAAGAGACCATATTCCCATTGATGTCACAATTATCTTCCTTTCTTCCAGCCCCTTCACAACTTCCATAAAATGTTCACAATTACTTTTAATTACCAGCTTGACACAATCCAAAATCAACTAATAAAAGAGTCTCAATGAATCTGTATCAGATTAGCCTGTAGGCATATCTTCTGGGGATTGTCTTGATTACATTAATTCATATGGGAAGACCAGCCCATTGTGGGTAGCACCATTCCCTATGCAGGGGTATCTTGGACTGTATGGGAGTAGAATTGGAGCTGAGCACCAGCAAGAATGTGTGCATTTGTTCTCTCCCTGGTTTTGACTGTGGATATAATGTGACAAGCTACTTGAGTTCCTGCCTTGACCTCCCTGAAGTTAGAGACCTACCTGAAGTTGTGCTTTTTGTCATAGCAGCAGTCATGAAAGTAGCACAATGTTGAAATCCCAAATGATGTATCTTTCAGACTTGCTCCTTTTGTTTGGTTACCAATAGCTGTGTATGTAAGTCCACAAGTAAGGGTAAAAGTACGTATAGGTAAAGGCTGTTTGCACACACAGTCTGTAAGTTCTTCACAGTTTGGGTATAATGTGTCTATTTGGGTACTGCTGATGTTCTGTTAACATGTGGCTTATTGATGCTGAACCATATAAAAGATCCATCTTCTTTTGAAGGATAAAGAGGACTGTTGTTACATAGTGAGGATTCTACTGCTGGACCTATAGTATCTTTCATCTCATGTTGTTTGCAATAATGTTAATCAAATCAACATGTACCCACTGTCCTGGATAGTTTTAAATGTCATGACACAATGCAGAATCATGAGAGGATGGGTTTTCATGAGGAATTATCTAGATCATGATGGCCTGTAGACATACACATCTATGGGAGAGTGTCTTGAGAAACAATCTGTGTAGGAAGACAGAGCCCATTATCAGTGGCACCATTCCCTAGGCAGATGGTCAGGAATAGCATAAGAGAGCGGAAAGTTAGCTTGACTTTCATGAAATTATGGCCTGTGACCTGGAATCAGAAGCCAGATGAATCTTTCCTTCACTGTGTTGCCTTTCCATGATGGTATTTTTATCACAGCAACAAAATTGAAATAAGGACAGGTTTACCTGGCAAGCCTTATACCCCTTGAACCATCTTGCTGGTCACTCATTACAGTCTCCATGATGGAATTACAGAACCAGAGATAAGCTCACCTCCTGGGCCATGAAGTAAAACCTCTGGTGCATCCTCCTCTGTGAAACTTGTCCCATTGTCACCTGGGGAATGGGAGGCGGGTCGTTCTTCAAAACCCATAGATGAGAGCATTTAGGATTTCTAAAAAAAGCCACAGTAGTTTGCTGCTCATGAATGTTTACTTCATTACAACTAAAGTAGTCTCTAATTGTTATAAAATCTTTAAAGAAAGCCCCACTAGCTCTAAGTCTTCTATTACTTTTCACCAGGATTTTAGCCCATTCAAGTTTCCGAGCATGGAAAAATGGCACAGAAACTGGTATTGGCCTGAAACCAGCCCCTAGGCAGTTCCCTGGTTGGCTTCTCAGATCCTGGGGAGTAGAGCCTAGAATAAGCCTGACCCTGCAAAACCTGGAAAAGACCTAGGCCTGTTCTCCTGTGAACAGGCTCCTAAGGACTCCAGGATTGTGTCTATCCGGTACCCTGCATGAGTACTTGACTGGGGCCTGGTTGTAGAGATAAGGACTGCCCTTTCATCCTCCTGTGTCCTTCAGATGGGTTATATAACTCTCCACGATTTCTCCTAGACTGGACTGAACTTGAGTGATTGAATAGAACTTTGCTTCATATGCGAAGTGTGTGTGTATGTGTATGTCTGTGTGTGTGTGTGTGTGTGTGTGTGCACGTGCACATCTGTGTGTCTGGGTGTGTATTTGTGTCTGTCTGTGTGTGTATGTGTGCACGTGCACATCTGTGTGTCTAGGTGTGTATTTGTGTCTGTGTGTCTGTCTGTGTGTGTATGTGTGTGTCTGTGTATGTGTGTGTCTGTGTGTATGTGTATGTGTGTAAGTGTCTCTGTGTGTGTATGTGTTCTCTCTCTCTCTCTCTCTCTCTGTGTGTGTGTGTGTGTGTGTGTGTGTTTTGAGGGGTAATTTAGCCTCTAGATTTTTATTGTTTTGTGCTTCCTCCTGTTCTAATCCCCCTGTGTCTGTTAAACGCAAGATAATAAATTCTGGAAAACAGCCAGGTGTTGGGTGCCTAGTGATGCATTCCATTTTAATTGTCTTGTCTATTTTTTTTTGTTGTTGTTGTTTTTAATTTTTTCCTTCCCTGCTAGATTATAGCTCATCAGCCTTGCGGTGAGCAGCTAGTAGCATGTCCAGGTGCAGCCAGTTTTGCTTCCTAAAGAAAAACTAATGGTTCCAGGTCCCCACACTGTGAAGAGGGAAAGTGGGAAATGACTCCTCTTCCCAGCACTGCTGCAGGTAGCTGAGCTTTGAATCCATGTCCTGCTCTGTTAGCAACAATATGCCTTTAAAAGTGTGACTGTAATCAGTGTTCATCACACTGATAAATTAGAAACCACGCCATGGCCTTGGTGCTGACTGCTTCTCTTGAGGGGAACCTGAGCTCTTATCCTAGCAGCCATATTGGGCCCCTTAGAGCTGCCTCCATCTTCTGCTCGAGGAGTTTCAGTTTCAGTATCCCTTCCTTCCTCCACAGATACATGCGTACTCATGGGCATGTGTGTGTGTGTGCCGGTGCGCGCGCACACACACACACACACACACACACACACACACACAAAAGAATATATAAGACTACTATAGTCAGCCATAAATGAAACTAAAAGACTCAATCAAGGAAAACTCTCTGCACATTTTCTAGAATGGTGAGTGTATGGGAGGGCAACATTACTTCAGGGCAATGGCAGTGCTTTTGCTGTCTCTTCCTTCCAGAAAACGCTGTTTTCCTCACTTAGAGTCACTTTGGTGCCTTTTCCTTTGCAGCGGTGAGATGGAGTGCTTATTTTTATATTGTTTTTGCAAAATGATTCTTGCTATTCTGAACCCATTTGGGCATGCTGTGTGGATTCCAAATGTATTCAGATCCTCTCCAGAGAAAGCAGTCTTCCTGGGCTCCAGTTTAGCCACAACGTCCCTGCATTATTTTCTTAGTCAGGTGGCCTCAAACCTTCACGTGAACCTTAAATCGCAGGCAAAGGGAGTGGAGAACATACTATTAATTGTAAATCGTGTCTGAGTAAACTACATAACTGGCTTCATCTTGACCACCTGGACGATCTTGATGGCCTCATACCTGCTTTTTCCTGAATTACTTTTATCACTGAAGATAAACCGATTCCCGGGGAAGCCATTGCTACCTCCCTTCTTCACCCACATAGGTGGATGCATGTTTTGCCTGCTCTCCCTCCACTATTGCTTCCCAGTGCTACACTATCTTCCTAGCAAGAGTATCCGGGTACACCGCCCAGACCTGTGTCACCTCCCTGAAGCTCCCGAAGCATCTCTCTCCTTGTTGTCTAATGTGCTCAGAGCACAGAGAAACCACTTCCTACTCACAGAAATCTTAACTGCCATCCCTCCTGTAAACCATAAAGACCTCTACCACCCAAGTATCATAACACACAAGGAGAAAGTGAACTGAGCCGGACATTATGAGGGGGATTAATTGATAGCTAGCCAGGTGTTCTCTCTTGCTTCGATGTAAATTTTATGACAACAATTTTGCTTAATTGCTGCTCTTGGCACTGAAAATTCAGTATGATGTGCATATTTCAGCTCATTTTTAGATCCTGTTGGGGGAGAAACCCAGACTTACTAATTTAAAAGTCTGAAATAATTCAACCAGTTTGAGCCATTTCATGCAGAAGGATCATGGCAATTACACTGGATGTGAACCAGGGATAGACCCTAGAGACAATAGTCTTAAATTAGGACGAGAGGTGACAGTCGGAGACCCAAACTTGCTGAAATTATTTAAATGCTTCTAAATGAAATGTTGCATTTCCCATTTTTGTGCCTCACTAAACACTTCTCTGCAAGGATTTACAAGTGGAGACTGGAGCGGAGGCTCAGTGGTGCTCTTGCAGAAGGACTGGCTTCTATTCTCAGCATCTATACCCTGGCTCACAACCATCTGTCATTCCTGTTCCAGGAGATCGGGTGCCTTCCTCTGGCCACCTTGGACAGCTGTTCAAGTGACACAGACACACAGACACTTGTACACACTCGTGAATTAAAACCTGAAAATAAAAGATTTTATTTAAAAAAAAAAGAATTTAGAAGAAGCTTGCTTCAGCGTGTGCAGGGATGATCGATAAATCTGAAGGGTGCATGGAGCCTGGTAGATCGTGACACATGCAGCATGGGGGTGAGTCTGTCAGGAGCTCTCCTTCACCCCATTCCGTACTCTCAGAGTCACCTCCTTTTCTCAGCCAATGACAGCCGTTCTCTGTAGGTCCATCCTGTGGCACAGAACCTATCCTATTTGGATAGAAAGCAGCTTGAGCTGTACCTCTTAGTTTTCTTTGAATGCTGGTTCAGGGAATGCCTAAATGCGTGGAGTTACTGAGTGTGATGAAATAGCTTCTCTGAGGATACATCGCCCAGTGTTTTAACGTTTCTCCCCAGCACCAGTTGTTATGTCCAATCATGGAGTATTTGATCGCCCTTTCTGAAAAATCCACCTGTGAGAAACCAGCACTATGGAGTGCCAAGACTGTAACCCTGTAAAAGATAGACGTTCTTGCGTGACAGGGCCTCAACATGTGACCCTTGACATTACAATGTTGTTGAAGTAATACGGACTCAATAACAGACTATGAGGTTTTGAGTGTCAGCCTTTTCCTGGGATGGCTGTATGAGTGTGACATTCTTTTATGACACAGGTGGTGGCAGTGATCTGAAGTTGCCAACCAGCCACTGTGTACTGTCCACTGTGTTCTGGCCCCTGAGCCATGATATGCTAAATGCATTTGGGGCTTGATAAATTGAAACTAACACTAAGGTTAGCAAGATGTGAGGTCACACTAAGCATAGGTACGTCTGTCGTGATTCCCTGCTGCTAGGTTTCCTGAGCAATTCCTTATTTGCTGCCAATGGAAAGACTATTTTATCAGAGTTTATTCCAACTGTGTATATTTGTATACATTTGGTAACCTTAATGAGTGCTGGACCTCGCATTTCAAAATCAAACCTGAGGGGCTTGGAAGACAGCTCGGTGCCTAAAGGCACTTGCTGCTTTTCCAGAGGTCCTGAGCTTGATTTCCAGAAGCCACTACATCAGGAGACTCATAGCTACCTGTAACTCCAGTTCCAATGGACCAGACTCTGTCTTTTCACCTAAGCAGTCACACACAAGCACACATACAAACACAGACACACAGACACACAGACACACACACATAGAATAAATTGTTTTTTTTTTAAACAAATTCAGACTTGAACAGCTTCAATAAGTCTTATGTCTCTAACTCTAGTCTCCCTGGCTTTTTGGTAGCTGTTGGGTAAGGTCTTTGAAGGACTCAGTTACAGGACCAAGACTGACAGCACAGTGAGAGGAGGACTCTTCTGAAACTCTAGCTGCAAACCACAGCACCGCCCCCACACTTCCTTCACCCGGTCACACCTCAGTGGTCCAGGGTCCTGTCGGCCTCCTTGTCCACCAAGGACAGCACAGAGTGGGGAGTCCCTGCCCAAGTTGGGAGACTCTGCCCATTCAATTACTGTTCATTTTGCCCTCTGAGAAGTAACAGTGCTTTGTAGAAAGCTACCATGCCTGGGAATCTGACGTGTTCTAGGATGATTTAGAATTAAAGGGGGCAGTGAGGCAGATGGAGGCTGGGTCCAAATAGCCCAAAGCACATTTTTTAAAATGCCATGGTCTTTCGAGGATGGCCTGTGACTGATTGGAACCATTTATCTTGCTGTGATTTCACAGCACAGGCAAAGTGGTGATTGTTTGATTAGGATTTTTTTTTCCTTGCTGATTAAGTAAAACATAATTATGCTCTTTGGGAGAAAATGATGAAGTCAGCTGATTTTTTTTAAAAGCTATTTGAGAATGTAAACATAGAGACCATTAATATTGTCTACGAAAGAAAGTGGTCTGTGCTGATCACACAGTAGCCACTAACTCCGCAGAGGGGGAAATGTCCACTTGAGTGGACCTGTGCAGGAAGGCAGTACACTAGGTGGCAACAGTACCCAGCACCCTGGATGTCCCTTTGCTGTGTGACCTCAGAGACGGCCTTTAACTCCTGTGCATCTTCAGGTCACGGTTGGTTTTGGACTGAACTGAAGTCCATACTCAAGCGATACCCACTCGGAGACACTTAGGGGATTTGCATTTGGCCCACACATTGTTGACCTAGTCCATGTTTAAAGATGCATTTGAACTTGCTGGTGTTAAAAGTATTAATAGACATTCAAGAGTTTAAATTTGGAGCCAGTGAGATGGTTCAGTGAGTAAAGGCACTTGCCACCAAGTCTGACTACCTGAATTTGATCCCCAGAATCTATCTGGAAGAAGAGAACTGACTCCTGCAAGTGGTTTTCTGACCTTCATGTACACAGCATCCATATTAATACAGCATCCCCCTTCCCCATTCATGAACACAATGAATAAATGTAATAGAAAGGTCTAGATCTTTAATTCCTATTGAATATACTCTCCATCCCATCCCTGGACCTGTTAGTAGTGATTCTGGTCTCCTACACCCCTACTCTCTCTATTCTCCAATGTCCCCCAAACCTTCTCATATAACAACTAAAGGTGTTGCTTGATAAATTTTTGCCCAACGTAAAATATTTCTTTCAAGAGAAATGTGATACAGCATATTTTATGCCAATAACGCCTTTAGTGTCTAAGTAAATAACATTTCATTTGTCTACTTAAAACTGATTCAGCTTTTCTCAAGTTTGTCCTGATGGTATTTTGGTTCATGGCCTCTGACCTAGAGTGGAGTCTAAAAAACTGTGGTTTGTGAAACAAGCTTGGTCCCCACCTGCTTTTGTAAATACATGTTTATTGATTCATTCAGTGTGCATTGCCTTACAGCTGTTCTCAGATGGCAATCACACTTGAGCGGCTGCCGTGAGAAATGTATATGCTATCTGTCCTGTACCTGAAGTCCACCAACTTTCATTTTTAACTGTCACACACAGGGAGCCTGGAAACCATCACACATTCATTTTTATTTTTGTTTCTTACAATGAAGAAAAACCTGAAAACCAGTGACTTTTATGTGATCATGAGGAGTTATTATCCTTTGGAAATCTGGAGGTGCAGATAGATACAGAGAGTGATAGCCAAGATCAACCTGCAGGGACAGGAACAGGTGTGCACAGCCTGAGAGTTAAGGTGGCCTCGGAATCCCCACTCTACCTTTTTTTAACCTCCCAGGAACCTTTCCAGATTATCACATGGATAAGAATGAAATCCCAGAATGTCGGGGTCACAGCAAGTGGAAAGGGAACCTTTGCAACAAGTCCAGGGTGCCTTGCCTACCCTCTAAGCTCTACTCTAAAGGAAAATTGCCTTTCACGTGTCTTCTCTGACCTGAAGGAAAGAAGAGTCAGCCAGCTGTGGCAGCCTTTTCTAGTTTTCTTGCCTCAGTGAAGAGAGAGATGAGAAGGTAGGGGTCAGGGAGAGCTCCCCAAATTCAAACCCTTCTGAAGGTCACTGTGCTAAGACTCAGACATGCTAAAAAGTTGACATGTGGTCACAGGACACACAGAGTTTCCCTTCCAATACCTCACCACCACCTCAGTAGCACCCAACTAATAGCAATTTGCTGTAGCTAAGAAAATGGCAGACAAGACCAGAATCAACTATGGACGAGTTTGTAGAGAAGCTCCAAGACCACAGGAGAGAGAAAAACAGATAAAACTAAAGTCTCTTGGACATGGAGCCACAGTCTAACAAATATGGCTCTGGGCCAGATCCACAGAATTCCACATTCAGAGTCTAAGTGTGATGTTTTCAGGTTCCTAAGAAAGGTTAATAGAGCAAAGGAGGATGTGGATCTGTTTAGAAATAGTTCTGTGGAGCAAATCCAATGTGCACTGGAATTCACCATTCACGAATCAGCAATGGCAGTTCAATCCAAAAGAAACACCAGGCTTTGCCAATCGTCCTGCCGGAACACTACTGGAAGTTCTTTGGTGTGTTTCTCTCTGTGAAGCCATGAAAATCGATAACCAGCAAATAATGAATGGTAAGGTGTGCCCATGCCACACAGCATCATTCCCTGTCTGTTCGGTTACATTTATACCCTTTTCAAGCATCGCATGTACTTTAGTGTCTACTCTAGCAAAACTTCGCATGCCCTTTTTTCTAGGCTGCTTCCAAAAAAACACCACATATCTGTTCTTAGTGGAACACCCTCCCACGTGTCTGCTTCAGTGAAAAACAGCCTCTCATAAGACAGTATCCAGAAAAACATCGCATGACACAACTGAGTCTCCAAAGAAAGCAGAAAGTTCCACCTCAGTTATGCTATGAACACAAACTTAGCAGAAGTGAAGGATGCCTTCAGTGGGTTCAGCAGCATAAAACCAAACGCAGTGGAGGAAGAATCAACAGGCATGGGGGATCCCCCAATGGGATTCTTCAACTGGAAATGCAAAGAGGAAGAAAAGTGAAAAAAGAGGGAAGAGAACAGAGAATCTGGGGGCTGGGTGTCAGTCACAGGAAGAGTGACAAATGCTTAATGAATATGGGAGAAGGAACACAAATGCCTATATGTCAGTGTCTGAAACAAGCTTAATTCATAATCACCCCAAAAGGCAACCAGGATGCCTTTTGTCATTAAAGGGATAAGGGAACTATACATTTATAGGGTGGAACGTTTTAGCAGTTGAGCTACTAATGGACAGGGAAGAATCTTAAATGCATATTGTCCAACAACAGAGGAGGCTAATCTGAAAATGCTTCCAGACTCCAACCATGTCATTCCAATTATAGAACATTCCAGAAGAGGCAAAGTTATAAAGAAAATAAAATCAGTGTTTGTCATGTATGCTAGGACTTGGGAAAGGGAGAGATGGATACGGGAAATGGGTTTAAGGTTAGTGGAAGAATGATCTCTGGTTCTGTCTTGTATTATCAACCAAGGCCTCATGTTGTTCACTTTTGTAAAAACCATAGAGTGTATAACATAGAGAAGTTCTGTGCAAAGCCAGACTTGGAGCTGCAAAGAGGACTTGTGCATGAAGTCCTTGGTGCACAAGCATGAGGACTTCAGTTCAGATTTCCAGAGAGCCCATGTAAGCAGGGCCCAATGTCAGTTGTCTATACTCCTAGCCCTGAGAGATAGGGACAAGAAGACCCTTGAGCTCACTGCCAGCCAGTCTGTCCAATCAGTGAACTTCAGGTCCAGTGGGAAACAATGTCTCAAAAGTTAAGATGGCCCACTGTAAAGGAAGACACATGGGCTTGTGCACACATGTCTCCATCCCCACACCTGTAAGTACACACTAAGTAATATTCTAAAATATAGACTAATTAATATTGATCAATATAGGATTGTCAGCTATAATGAATTTGTTTGTTTATATATTGAGTATTATGTATTCTAGACAAGCACAATGCTGTATCACTCGCTTATATCTTCAGGACATTTAAAATGTAGTCTAAGACAGTGTTTTTGCCCAGTTGACCAGTTATCCTTGAGTTCACACTATTGTCTATCTGGGATTGGACTTATGATCCTCTAGTCCCAGCCTCTTGAGAAATTGAATTACTCTTTTGTGTTACTGCACCTGGGCATAATGAATTTAATGATACCCACATAGTGTCTCCATAACTAAGACTTTGTAGAAAGGTGGCAAGGAACAGTGATCTGATCCATGGTTTTTTTTGCCATCTGTTGACTTAAATTGTCTTAAAATCTACAATTATTCTATTGATGGGTAAAACGGCAACAAAGAACCTTGGCTAACGACTGTCTAATACTGTGATGCTTGTCTGAAGCTTGTTGAACTTCCATAACTGAAGGAGTTAGAAAGCCATGCTCTGTGTAGACGGGATACCACTTCTGACCCGTTTCTGCAGTTAAATCCACAGAGGCTACATCTCACTTAGTTAAAGATAACATCGCACCCTAAAATCAAACTCAAGTGTAGGAACCCTCTATTCTGATCTTCCCTATCTTCTCTTTGCACTAAAGACTCGACAGAGACCTGCATGATTTAAGCCAGTGGCATCCCAAAAGGTAAGCAACACCTCCATCTCACTAAGTGAGCCTTGTGTTAGGAGACAGTGTTTCTGGATCTAAGTTAGGAAATTAGATGATGAAGTAAAGCAATCAGTAGAGATGACTTTTAAGAGTCAGTGTCCTGAGGATGAGAGGTTGACGAGGAGTTTTGTCTTAGGGATAAACACAGTGCAGGAAAAGACTGTCGATTTTGCTTCTGATGTGGCCTCCTGTTGACTCCCTATTGCTCTGTGATAGGCCACGGACACCTATACATATTTATGACATTTTTTGAGAGATGAGGCACAAATGAACGATTTTATTTTCCCTGAAGAGTAATTTTCAACTATAAAATTGGAATGTGAGCACAGCCTTAAATCACTTGTGTTTCCATTAAAAATCATCTGAGTTCAATAGTTTTTCTTACTGTGTGCATTTAATAACACCTGGGGCGCTGGATGGGAATGTTCAAGATGTTTTCTTGCTGGGAAGGATTTCCATGAGTCTGTATGGGCTGCCTGACAAGCTCAAAGCCTGTGCACGCTTTCCTGTCCTCCCACACAGACTTCTATTCACCCTGCTGTAGAACTCTTGGACAGCACTTTCTTACCCGAACAAACGTAACTACCAAACTTAGTAACCCCTTGACAAAGCTGGTGGCCTTTGAGAGCCTCCACATGGCCTCAGACTTGACGCCAGCCTCGGCCAGCAAATGTCAGGATACCAGCTTTAGCATGTATTAATTATACTTAATAGGCTTCATCATGTATGTATTTTGCATACATAATGCATTTTAAAATTCACCTTTAGCCCATTAGCCTCTCTTATATTCTCCCCATTCCCATTCATCTAGTTCCTCTTCTGCTTTTATGCCCCGCCCCCCATTTTCCTTTTGTGGATTATCAAACAAGTTTCTTAGTATTCTTTGCAAGAGCATAGATAGGTGAGTGTGTCGGGTCTAGTGTTTTATTATCAATATGTCCCTAGAAGATTGCTGTTCAGAGGAAGCAGTGTTATATTGTGTGTGTGTGTGTGTGTGTGTGTGTGTGTGTGTGTGCGTGTGTGTGTGTGTGTGTGTGTGTGTAGTGGGAAGTATAATGGTGTCATCAGCCTTGTAGAGATAAGATGCTGGTGGCCATTCTTCTCAAAGTCTGGCTTTTGTAGTCCCAGCCCCATGTGTTGTGAATGACCTATGTGGATGTGACAGTGTTAGGGACTTCTCAGGTCATCCTAGTAAGCCATCGTCAGGTTCAACCGTAGACAGACCACTGGATACTAAATATGGGGTTCACTGTTACCTGCCACTGGGTTGGTCTTTGTTGGAAGAAAATTCAGAGGCCCGTGGAGAAATAAGAATGTGGATGGGCACCCACAGAACAAAGAGGCCATGGTGTGTGACACGAACTAAGGCTGCCTTGACACAACAAAGCACTGACCTTATCTTCCCCCATAAAAGGAAGAATTTCAATTAAAATTACCAATAAGCCTGTAGCTCTCTACTGTGAACGAGGCCTTTGTGGTTCTTCTCCATTTGTCTTGGCATACTGGTTGCTGTGGTCTTTGCAGACCATGCTGTTGAGAATTCACGGAAGCAACATCCATTTTCTGTTTGGAAGAAGCTGTGATGTGGCAGGCACTCCAGGCTTCTGGATCTCACAAAGCTTTCCCCTCACCTTCCTTACTTTCTTGTTGGTTTGTGGTGGTCATTAGCTAGTCAGGGCTCTGGTGGACAGGAGGAAAGTGGGACATGTTCACCAGATACACGCCACTCCCAAAACTGGTGACAAAAAGTGGTGAGGAAAAGAAAACTGGCCCTTGTTTATGGAAAAGATACGTTATCAGCAAGAAGAAGCCAAATCGTGGGGTCTGAGGAGCGAGAAATGATAATCTAAAAGGATGTATCCTTGTCCTCAGCTGAGCAGTGACTGTCTAGACTCACATCCTGGCTCTGTGTTCAGTGGCAGGGTCTGTAGTGTAGAAGACACTGAACCCAGAATTAAGGCAAGGAGCATGGGGCCTTCTTCAACATGAGGAGCGCTCTGTAAGGATTGGGTGTGCCTCTGCTCCTGCTCCTCTGAATAACACCAACATTGTGACAATTTGCTCTCCTCCCTTGTACTCCAGCTGTGTCCTGGCCTCACAGACAGCCTGGTCATTATAACAAGTACAACTGTACTCATGGGCAGCCACCATCACCTTCTTTAAGCCACCATTCCAACACAGCAGTCATTGCTTCAAGTACTTGCTAACTAATAGCCTTCCTAGTTACTTTTTTTTTAATTTTTCAAGTCATAAGAATCACAAAGGTTGATCCTGATTGTCAGCTTGACTGAGTTTTGAGTCACCTAGGAAACATAGTTGTTGGTCTGCTTGTTTGAGCAGTCCCAGACAGCTTTACCCGAACTGAGAAGAGTCCCCTGAAAGTGGGAGGCACTACTCAGTGGGCTGCAGTTCCAGATTAAAGAAAAATGAAAATCAAGCCAAGTGCCAGCATTTACCTTACTCTGCTTCTTGAGAGTGGCTGCAGTATGAGCAGCTTCCTCACACCGAAGCTGCCATGACAGCCTTGACATCGTGGACTCTACCCTTGAATCATGAGGAAAAATAAATGTCATTCCTGAAGGTGCTTTTTCAGTGACTTTGCCATAATAATGAGGAAGCAGGTGATACAACCACCTCTTAAGAAAATTATTAGCATTTATTCTACAAACAATAAGTCTCAACAAACATAAGTACCTTGCCCAAGGTTATATTTCTGTTTATCAGGGTGAATCATCATCCAGGTGAGGTGACCACCCTCCCAGATTCCCTACCATAATAGCATAGATCTAGGTTATGCTCTAAGGCAGATGAACAATTCTCCTTCTGGGGCCTCCTGGTTCTGCAGACACCTCCACCTCTGTTACACAGTGTGTAATAAGTATTGATTACTATGGTCTTTTAGGGGAGAGACCCCCTTTGGCTTTTGGAGGCAGGGTCGTATAATGTTTAAATTAACAGATTTCAAAGGAAGTATCAAGCTTAAATGCTTAAATCCAAAAATGCTTTCAGTCTGCATTTTGAGCTACAATTCAGGTCCAGTTGGATAAATGAGACATTTAATTGGTCGCATACTTGGTTTTGCACCTTCCCTGGCCTCTCTCAAGTTTAGGCTCAGGCTAGCATCTCCTGTCTATTAGTTCATCCCAAGTTTATTGATTGCCTGTGATGAACTATTCCCAGCTCTTCCAACCCCTGGGAATAGAAAAGGTAAGGGTGAGGTCTGTATTTTTCTTTTCTTTCTTTAAATGCCATGTGTGCAAGGTACACGGGTGTTGCATATGTATATTGTGGAGGCCAGAAGTCATGTTCAGAGCCTCACCTACCTCCCTTTAAGACCAGGTTTTACTTAGGCTTGGGCCATCCTGTGGCATTTTCTCATCTCTGCCCCAGAGCCGGGGTTACAGCATGCATCACCGTATCCTGCATTTCTACCTGGATTCTGGGGATCAAATCCATGTCCTTATGCTTGCAAGGGAAGCACGTGACCAACTGAGCCATTTATAACAAGTACAGCTGTACTCATGGGCAGCTGCCAGTCATCTCCCTTAAGCCACCCTTCCTAAGGTTTGTGTTTTCATAGAGCTTATAGTCTATGAGGGGACCAGAAAACCAGTTTATGCTCAAGGGTGATTCCTATAATTGTGAGGAAGGAATTTGCTCAGGACAAATTTTGTGAGGCTGTTCTAGGAGAGAGCAGATGAGATGATCGTGTAAGACCTCTGCAGGCTTCCAGGGAATGCAGTGTTTTGGCTAAGACCCGAAAGAGAAGGGAGACACTCAGAAGAAATAGCATAACAAGTGTGGGTAGGCAGAAGGGAGGGAGTCCTGCACATAAGAAGGAGGGAAGAGAGAATGTTTAGAGGGAACAGTCTAGAAGGAGGACAATTTATAGTGAAGTGGGACAGACAGTCAGGGTGACATCAAGCTGAGTCTTGTAGCTATGCAAACCAAGTATGCCTTTGAATTTTATTTAAATCGCAGCAGGACTCAATCTTACAAAGTCAATGACTTGACCTTCCCTGCCAGCGTGTGGCCACTTCTTCTGATTAAAAATGTTAAAGTACACAGGCCCATGCGACTATGTGGTGCTTGACAGACAGTTATCCAAGGAGCTCCCTCATCACCCCACAGAGGTGGCATCGGGTCTTGAACTCCCTGGGGGAACTCTTGCATTTCCAGGGCAATCTTCTACCTGCAAAAAACACAAAATAGAAGAAATTACACCCGAGTGTTGCAGCTCCTCCCTTCATGTGGCCTGTGTCACCTTCTGAACACCACCAGACAACTATGGCCTGAGGCAACTGCTGTTGTATAGGGCGTGTGTGGGGGTTTTGTCCCTGTACTATGTGTTTCTGGAACAGACCGGGTGATCCTGTCCTCTGGTCTGGCATATTGAAGAGTGCCTGATTAGCCTTCATAAAACTGAGGCATTGTCTCCAGATATCCTGGATCTTCATGTGTGTAACCCCTTGTCTGAGGAACCTGCATCAACTAGCTTCCTTCTCTAGTACAAAAGAGACCTACATAGCATCCTCACTGTTACCATGGATGGCTCTGGTAGGTGGCAAGCCCTCCATGCTCAGTGGACAGAAGTAGAGTGAGCCAGACACCATTTTCAAGTTGATAAAACCAGCCCCTCCTGTTAACCAGGCAGATCTGGAGTCTGTCCCTCAGCCTCCCTATCCCCTTATCAGAATATGGTCATTGGTCTAGGAGGCAGAAGGCAGCCACATCTGTGCAAGGTGCATGGACCACTTATCAGCACCCTGAATACTGTGTTTTCTCCACTCTCTTCTAATGCAGGGTAGTGTGGAGGGCTGAGGAACCATGTTCTTCAAATGTGGAAAGAATTAAAGAGTCAACCCAAGCTCTTCTCTCAAACTATGATCAGTTGCCTTCATTCATAATACGCCCAGATCAGTTCTTCCTCCCAGCCTCAAGCTCCCAGAAATAAGACTCGGGCTCAAAGTATATTTACAAATAACTTGGCCATATAGATAGGCTCTTCTTTGACTATAATCATAACTTAAGATAACCCATTTATTTTAACCTACATTCTGTCACATGTCTGGCTACCTGTGCTCAGCTACTATTCATCCATCTTGGTACATCTTCCTGGGCCCATCTGGCTCTATTCCAGAATTTTTTCTCCTCCCAGGTGTCCCATCTCTATTTCCTGCCTAAGCCATTGGCCAAAGGCTTTTCAATTGACAGGTGATGCATCCATACAATGTATAAGATATTCTCTCTACACAGGTCTATGGTCTCTTATACTTACTCATTCCTGCTATCCTCCCCTAGCTGTTAGCTACATCTCCTTTTGCCTTTCTGAGGAGAATATCCTGCCTTATTTGCAGAGCCTCTGTTTATTGGCCTGAATGCTATCAGAAGGAGGTTACTTGTGGATGGATCATGCTCCTGGTGATGTCTCCAGTGCTTGAATACAGGTGTCTAAGTAGATGACGTCTGGATTGTCCCTATTGTCACTTCTTTCTGAAGGGCTTTTACCATGATCTATTTGCTTGTATTCTCCAAGGTCCATGGTACAAATGTTAACGTCCCAGTGTGATGGCCCTGTGAGTTAAATAGAGTAGGGGGTGAGGGGAGGGGTGAGGGTGAGGGTGAAGGTAAGGGGAGGGATCTCACACAGAGATGAGAGAGAGAGAGAGAGAGAGAGAGAGAGAGAGAGAGAGAGAGGTGAGGAGAGAGAGATGTGAGGGGAGAGAGATGTGAGGGGAGAGAGATGTGAGGGGAGAGAGAGACATGGGCAGAACATCACAAACGAGTTGGGTCCCGGAGAACTGCCCTGCCTTTCCTACCATGTGAATGCAGGGAGAGGATGTTATCTTTCAGTAACAAACCAAACCATCACAAGATTCTAAACTTGCTGCCAATCCCTAATTCTTAGATCCCAGTACCCAGGTCTTCGAGCAGTGCTTTTCCTTCATTTCCTACCCATTAGTTCATGGTATTCTTCCCCATGACTTTTTAAGGCAATGGTATATAAGCAGGAATCTGGGACCCCAAGGTGAGGTGGTGACATAGACAAAGGCCCAGCCCCTCTATGGCACCACCTTATCTGAGTGAGAGACATGATAATACTTATATGAGATGGGCAGAATTAAGACAGCACTCAACAACTTATAAAACACTGATCTCAGCATTTCGTGATAGTTTTGAGGGTATTTTTTTGGTCTCTGCACACACTGCTGTGCACAAAACATAGTTTAACTTAAAATTTTAAACCAGTGAGTTTCTGTAGTTTAATATTTAATTTAAAATTTGCTTTAAATTTCTGTAAAACATTCCTCAATCCATTATTTTAACATTATAAATTCAACTTGACGTAGCTGGAAAAACAGACAGCAGGTAACAGGACTGACTGTAACTGGGTATCTACTTACTGCAGGGAGGACGAAGCCTCACCATTACCAGGACAAACAAATCTAACGTAACAGGCATGTACACATTTCACTTTCCTGTTGGTGACAACTTTTGGAAAATGACACTTTCAAGGAGCCAGCCTTACAAATAGATATTCTTTCCAAAAATAAAACCCAGTATCCAAGTTCTGAAAACTCACAAAACTAGTTGAAAGCATGTGGTGGTGTCAGCTACAGGCAGCGCTCAAGCCAGGCTCTCACCACCGATGACTGACAGACTGACTGACTGACTGACTGACTGACTGACTGACTGACTGGGGAGGTGAACTCACTCCCAACCCTCCCTCCTGAGATGGCATTGGCTTATTGCTGAGTTATACACAAGTCATTTTCTTTGGCAACATCACTAGCTAATACCAAGGGACAAGTGTCAAGGTTTGGGCTGTCAGCTCTCCAAGCACTGTGGCTGCCCCTCTGTGGGTCCCAGGATGGCTGGGGTAGGAAAGTGCAGTCCACCTAACACATGACGAAGGGCCTGGCTGGTCACACCCTACAGACAAGTGTGTGGTTAGATACTCAGCATCACCAGGGAAGAGCAATGTCAGCTCCTTCCCACATCTGTGAGAAAGGAAAAGACAAAGTGGAGAAAGGAACATCTGGACCCATCAATTCCTCAGGAAAGCTCCTTTATATAAATTCAAAATGGCCTAAACTTGACCAAAAAATTTAAGTGAATTCTCAATACCACCAAAATTTGCACTTAAAAAATACTGATAGCTTGCATGTTAAAACTGTTGTTTCGTGTGCTAGGCCCACTTTGAAGGCTTGGCGTGACACTGCCAAGGAACTGAAACAGGAAGCTCGCTCCAGAGGCTTCACTACACCGTTTTTCCTCCATATACAGAATCACCCACTTAGGAGACTTCCTTCCACCCAAAATGTCACTCCAAGTTCAAAGTGAATTAAAGTAGGTGTGGCAGAGAGAGCAGTCGGAAGCATGTTCACACAACAAAGTAAGCACATGTAAACACTGCATGCAAATGCACGCATGTAAAAAACGTCCCTGTGGACGACTTATATTCAGCTGTATACACTTCAAACTAGTCCACCTGGAAACGGCTACAGAAGTCACAATAAAGTCAAATGCACACTCACAACACCCTCACCAACAGCCTCCCAGGAGCTCACTCCTTAGAGAACTGAGCGGAGTTGCTTAAGAAATGCTCTCTTCCTGATCAACCATCTGTTTTCACTGAGAACACATCGGCCAGCATGTGCTTAGGGATCTCAGAGTCCTGGACCTTAAGGGCATAGCAAGTGTTCTCCACTTTGGACAGGCTCTGTTTCAAGGTGTACAGCTTCTTAGAGACCTCATAGGGCCCAGTATTGCCAATGAACAAAAACCCATCGTAAACCTGGCGTAAAAACTGGCTCCCTTCAAAGGGGGTGTCAATGTCCCCATTCCCCACGCTGTTAATGCACATCCACATCAGCTCTCCAGTTAAGTTGGCCACTCCCAGCAGGTAGTCAACGGGTGTGGGTGTGATCTTCAGTCTCCAGGTAACCAGCTGCTTATCTTGTCCATCAGAGGGAGGCGCCTTGCTTTCTTTCCCACTGTCTTCTGTTGTAAACGTCAGTCAGCTGCTTGTTGACCTCTTCCATATTGACCAGTGAACGGGTTTTGATGAAGTGTTGAAAAGAGACAGCCTCCACGTATTCCTGGAGTCCTGTGGTGACAGCTCTGTGGAACTGGTGCGTGTCTTCTCTCCTGAGAGCTCCTGGGCAACCTGCAGCATTTTCTGTCTGACCCCATCCAGCTTACTTTCTGATTCAGTCAGAATCTCCTCCATATCTGGAGCACTTGTGATCCTATGGAGAAGAAAAATTGTCCTCTTACTTTCCTTGGTAATATCCTGGCTTAGTTTCACAAGTCGCTCATATTTGTCGTGCTTCCTGTCTAGCTCCTGCTGAAATGATTTAAAGGCCAGCATCACCGGCGAAGATGAACTGACATCCTTCCCTTCTCTCCGTTGGTTATGTGGGAAGTTATCATGCTTCCTTTTCCTGAACCCTCCTGGTCCTTCTTTGCCGCTCATGACCGCGGGGCCTCGGCTTGCATATGCAGGGACCACAGCTACAGGGTCAGCTTAGTGAAAGGCCATCGCCAGACACTGCAGAGCGTGGACAGAACCAGTGGGTGATAGCACAGACAGCCCCGATCGCAGTAGCCCCCTGCCCCCCGGAAGTCAGTTTTGAGTTTTGATTCAATATATTTTTCTGACACTCCCTCCTCCAGCAACCATCAGGGAGGGGTGGGGGTCTCGGGAACCCCAGCTTTCCATGATGAAATACTGACAGCCCCAATCTTGCCCTGGGCGTGTGCTAGAAACCACAGCAGCAATGAGTTTATGAGTGCAGCCACCATGCCTGTTCAGAAGAGGCTTTCACAGAAACTTACGTCCCCGTCCTACAGCTCTAACATCCTTTCTGCCTCTCTTCTATAACCCAGGACCACTTTCCTCATTTCTAAGCTACATCATTCAGACCCAACATGAATTAAACATTAATTGGCTGCTGAACTCTCGGGATTGTACTTTGGAGGTGAGAGCTGTGGGCTAGGTTGCTGGCTTTTCATTGATTATCCCCCACAGAAAAGTGACTTGTTGATAGATTGCAATTGCATCGTGAATAATAGTTACTTTCACAGCCTTTGAAGAATGAGGCAGAAAAATAGTTATTTTCATAGCCTTTGAAGAATGAGGAGACATATGCTTCTGCAGGGCGGCGATGGGTCACATGTGTTAGCGTGCCTGTCTTCATTTTCCTTACAAATGCAGTCTCTAGTTCTTAGTTATTGTGGTGGAATATGCATGTCCTGAAAATTAGACCACCTGGTGGCAGTGACTTTCCTTGAAATGCATGCCACTTCCTTTCCTTGAAATGCATGGTTTCATTTTCTTTTCTCCATGAGCAAAGTTTTCTGTCCCTACCCTTGGTCAATGTAATTTTCTTTGTCCTTATTCAGTTATCTTGTGAAACACTCCCCTGAATGTAGACTAGCACAGACTGAGTGCCCTTTCCACAGACAAGTAAGCCCTTTTGATTTTTCTTTATGCCCATAGTCTGGTGAGGTAAAACTAGAATCTTAAGGAGCTACCCATACTGGGAATCTTCAGACAAGATCGAATTTATCACCTTGTAAAGTAATCATTTTTACCTATCACTTTCTAGGAGCCTGTAATAAAACAAAAATAACGACAGACAGGAATCTGTTGTTCTAAAAACGTCTATTCCGTCTCCTCATATCGTTAGGTGAAATTTATTATGTCTATTAATTCAGCATTTATGTTTATAAATACTTTTACCACCATGGGTCGTGTTTGAGATTAATTACAAAGGCAATAATCCTATTTAAACATTCCTATTTACTATGTTAAAAATAATTACACAGTTGTTTTTGCTGAGCATAAGACAGTATATAGTATTTATGCTACCTGTGTAGATACTGTCTATTTATATGTATGTGTAGGAGGGTACATTCTGAGGCCAGCAGGATCCTGTCTCTTCTTGCGTGTTGAGGTCATTGCCAATGACCCATTAAGAATTCCTAGAAAGAACCCATGTCAACAGAGACTGACTGATCATTACTGTAGTTCTGTGGGGATATTGGAATGTTGCCTTATCACAGGCTAGCTTAGCTCCATGGACAGCCATTCCTTGTCCACCACAGTGACAGAACTTACGTCTTATGAATAATAGGTACAAACATTTGTAATCTATTAAGTTACCCGGAGACTAGCTTTCATAGATGTTAAAGCCAAAAGTGTAATCAGATAGCATCTGAAGACGGTAGAAAAGCTTCCCCCATTCAGTGTACCTGCCTCTCTGGTGTACCCGCCAAATGCGTTTGAAACTTCCTTTGATTTGAGACTTTCTTTTTTCCTGTAAAACTATACAGTTTCATAAAAGGGGCTTCCACATTGTTACATGGAGTTTGGGGTAACTTAAATTTGTTTTCCCAGACCATGGTCACTCAAATTTAGTAGGAGAAGAATAAACTGTTTCTCATTTTGATGTTTGAGCAGTGTTCTTTGTGTCTACAAATCTAAACCTGTGGGTCCAGACCCAGCAACTTGAGGGCCCCATGGGCCGACTGTGCTATATCCCCCCTACACATGATGAGGCTTTTGTGGATCTTCTGTCTCTGGCTTCCACATGGCTACATTTCAGATTTTTGCTTACTCTCAGTTTTGCAGATTTCTGCAGGATCAGCATCAATGCATCCAGTACAGTGGAAGCAGGTGAACACAGGCTGAGGGCAAGTAGGCAGACAGGCAGCAGTGCAGTCATAGCTCTATGTGATTGGCTGTGGGGAGCATGAAAACCCGGGATCACTTAATGCTAGGGCTTTGATCTTACCAAATCCACAGAGACAGCTAAAGTCTCAGGGAACCATGACAGTGATTTCCTAACCCAAATGCAAATAGATGTTTAACTTTCAACTCCAGCTTAGGCCCCAAGGCTCTATGAGTGCAGCGAAAGAGCGATCTGCCTCACAAATTGGAAAATAGTAATTTAAAAAGGATGTCTCAGTGAATGTGTTGAAACTTGAACGGAG
Source organism: Rattus norvegicus (assembly GCF_021556685.1). NCBI lineage: Eukaryota > Metazoa > Chordata > Mammalia > Rodentia > Muridae > Rattus > Rattus norvegicus. The sequence continues at coordinate 49,905,191 of NC_141544.1, read as the reverse complement.
ATACGTGTTAAGTAGAGAGAATATCATCTGGAGATTTTATTAGAATTTAGGCATAATTTCTCAAACGCTAAGTTACTGTTCTTAAAAAGTGAAAGCCATGCTTGTGATGCTATCCCTTAAAGACCAAATGCTATCATTATTTATTTATTCATATATTTGTTTATGTAAGCGGTGGTCATTGAACCTGGAGGTCTCAACACTTGCATACGTATCACACCATGCCAGAGGCTGTAGCCTAGGTGCCTATTGTATGTCCTTTTTAAAAAAAAACAATTGGATATTTTATTTATTTACATTTCAAATGTTATCCCCTTCCCAGGTTTCCCCTCTGCAAACCTCCTATCTCATTCTCCCCTTACCCTGCTACTATGAGGGTGCTCCTCTACCCACCCACCCATTCCCTCCCACCTCGACACCCTAGCATTCCTCTACACTAGGGCATCGAGCTTTCACAGGAACAAGGGCCTCCCCTCCCATTGATGCCGGATAAGGCCACCGTCCTTTGCTACATAAGCAGCTAGAGCCATGGGTTGTCCCATGTATACTCTTCGGTTGGTGGTTTAGTCCCTGGGGCCTCTGGGGAGTCCAGGTAGTTGATATTGTCTGATATTGGCTTCGAGCACCTCGTGTCTCTTTTAAGTGACTGGTGCTCACAAAATCTGATGAGTCCATCACTCAACACATATGAAACTTTCAACATGGAATGTATGTGACTCGCTTACCCGCTGCTTGTTATATTTTGGCAATGGGACTGGTGCTTCCTTTTCATTAGGCACACCTCGATGTGGTTTCCTTGGCCTCCATCATTTCCACACCACTAATGCTATCAAACTCAGGGTGGCGGGGCATAACCTGGCACTCACCCCAGGAAACCCATTAAAAGAGCCAGACTTAAAAAGGAAAGCATACAAAGGAAGTTTAATCAATGTGAGCCCACGGAGAAGAGGGACAAAGAGTCTAGCAAACCCCTCAAGTCTGTCTTTGGGGTCCTGAAGCAGGATCAAAGTTTAAAAGAACCAAGAATATGTACATCTAAGCAGTCCTGGTTAAGATGTGGTCCTGCCTGCCACCTACCACCATTGTCTGGGCTTCAGTCTCCTCCTGTAAGGTGGTCTGATGAACTCTTAGAACTGTGTAGCATCTCTGTCAGGGAGAAAAGATGCCCTTTTAGCTGTCTCCCTTTCCTCGTACTGGCATGAGATTTCTGAGATAATTTCCGTGTTTCTTTGGAGTCCATTGTTTCAACATCTAACGGACTGAGAGACCCGAGTGTCTCTTTAGAATATCTTCATTTTAATTCTGCTAGGCTGTCTACACTACGGACTGAGTACTCCTTGTGGTCTAAGTTTAAGTTACGAGGCTATATGTGATTATTAGGTATAGGGATTTACTTCAGAAATGACTGAGTCCTGTATACCTATGAACAAGGCAGAGTGATGTTCTGGAATTTCTTTGCAAAACTGGGTTTGGAACATGGACCTCCATGTAAGCCTCTCCCATCTTCCTGGGGCTGCCCACAGCTGTACTATCAGGGTTACGGGGTTAGGCTGTGGGTCTGCAGCTAACAGCATCAGCAGGAAGCCCTGCCTCACGCCCTGCAGATCAGAGCCTTCGGAGTCAGATCTGCCTTCCAGCAAACCTTGAGTCCAAAGAAAGACAGATCCCAATTAGAACTGAACAAATGTTAGTCAAAGGAAGGAAAGGCTCTGGGAAGATGAGACCCCAGACGGAAGATGGTTCAGCATGCAGCGAGGAAGCCCATTCTGCATCTGCAGTATAGGAAATGACATAGCAGGGATTGGCTGGTGGGTGCAATACCAGGCTTGCCTTATTAGGGCATGATTTTGGAGTCTCTAGGTTGGGAATGGCTGAGGGATGGGCTGCTCTGATTGGCCAATGCTCAGTTGCTTGGTTACCAGTGAATTCAGGTGATTGCTGCCTGTACAGCAAGCTAGGTTGCAGTTCAGAATACCCAGAGGCCATTTGGAGAGAAACATTCAGCAGTCAAGTATGGAGGCCTGTTTAGGACAAAGGCATCTGCATCTAATAAGTGATGTTTCTGCAATTGGAGAAGCTTGAGCTCTGGGCTAATATGTCTCTGTCCTTCAGCCTGATCCCAGAGACTGGCATTTCTCAGTGTGCTGTCACTCTTATTGTTTCTCCCAGGTCACTGAGCAATCTGCCTGGCCATTTTATTTCATCAGGTGATTCTGCTAAGAGGTACCAGAAGTGTTTTCCCTCCTGAAACAGTCCACATCTCTCACTATAATATGGGTGTGCTCAAAATGCGGACACGACATAACTCAGCAGACCTATCATCCGTTGGAAGGTTTTACTCTGCATCCTTTAGCCTGTTCTGGCTCTGAAGGGCTCTGGTGCCTCTTGTCACCTCCCTGATTGTAGCTGGTCTTTGCTACTTTGTGGGTTCTTCTTTTAACCATCCTTTTGTTCCCCCACCATCAGGTTTCACTTCTCATCACTGGATAGGAGAAGAAGGATGGGAGGGGAAGAGGGAGAGGGAGAGAGGGGGAAAGGGGGAGAAGGGAAGGGGGAGAGGAAGAGTCCTTGAATCCTTGAATCAAATTTCTTTCCTAACCATTCCTCCCAGTTTCCAGCCCAGCCCCTTTAAATGTTTCTCACAACCTCCCTCAGTTCCCCTACAGTCTCTCTAATCAATCCCTTCTCCCAGTTTTCCACTACTATCCAAACTGTAACAACTATCCTAGGCTATCTCAGCTTCTCCTGGTTCAACTGCCTCCTAACAATATCTTCTGCACGACCACTTTCTCTCACTCTGCTAGCCCAATTCACTTTCTCTGTCTCAGCTGGCTTTTTTTTTTTTCTTTGCTATCCTGTTCCCAGAAATCCAAGCAGCAACCAACACTGGAGGTCATAGGGTCAAGCAGTTCTAACAGCTAAGAATTCTTAAAGGCCCAGTTGACTAGTGACTGGGGATCCTTTAAAGGGCCAGGCACACAAGATAAAGCACGCTATATTTCTCCCCGTTAGCCATTTTGTGTTCTTACCAGTGTGGTTCATCAGACTCTCTAGGTTGTTTCCTTCTGTCTTTGGTCCAGAGGACTCGGGCAGAGCTCCATGGTTGTGTCCAGTGATCTGCCGTATACTTGGCTTTTTAGCCCCACTCAGTGATTTACATAGAAGTGCACGCCCACAGGGCGTCCTCCTCTCTGCTCCATCCATCTTGTTCTTATTTCTGGCTGCATAGGTAGGCGTTTGCTTTCCCTAGAGCCCTCGTGCCCCTCATGGACGCAATTCAAACTTTGAGCTATTTCCAAGAAAGCCACCATCTCCTTCTTCCCAGTTTCCACACGTTATCAATTTATCCATGTTTTTAAAATATCACAGGCACCAATCCGGATACTTTAGGGTATTATTTTGCACATATTTCACACTGTGTGTGGGCACGTGCACGAGTGCACACACGTGCACGCCACATCACTTGAATAAACAGAGGAAGACAGTTTGAGGTAGTTGGCCTTTTCACTACCTGGTCCCTTGGATAAAACCATCAGGGTCATCGGAATCGATAGCAGGTACCTTGCTGTTCCTTTTTCTCTTGTAGACAGAGTTGAGAATCCTGTTGCTTATTTATTCTTGGAGGAGGCAGCAATGGCTTTCAGTCTAAGACTACCTGTGCTCAACCTGAACCACTTATGTTCTACAAAACTGCCAGGGAGAGAGGCCCAGGCACTCAGCCCCAGGGTTCATGTGAGGGATATCAAACCCTCCAACCCATTTATTACAGATGCCTTCACAGTAAAATTGGCAAGTGGATCACTCCTAGATGGTAAGGATCAAATTGGAGCCTCCTCTGCAGCTGGTGAAGGGTTGATTTTCCCAGTATTTTGCATTGTGCACAGTGACTTTGCCACTGAAGGGACAGGATGGTGGCTCAGTGAGCCAAGAGCTCGTCAAGGAAGCATGAAGATGATAACTGTGCATCTCCCCATAATATATAACAAAAGCTTGATGTTGTGGCTCAATGTCTTTAATCCAGCCTGCAATCCCAGAGCTAGGAGGTGGAGACAGGGAGATCCATAAGGCCTGTTGACCAGTCAGTGTAGACCAGTCTCTGATCTGCAGATTCAGTGAGACCCTGGCTCACAAGACAAGCAGAGAGTGATAGAGGCAGAGTTCTATTTCCACACACATGCGTGCACATGTATGCACATGTATACACATGATGTAAGTATACTCTTCCCCCATGTACCTACCTATACATAAAACAAAAGATTTGGGAGGGGGAATAGTTAGGGTAGTATCCAAACTAGCATGAGAGATTTAGATTAGGGGTAATCCCCAGTAACTTCACAGAGCCTAATAAGTGAATATCATAGCTCAAGTCTCGTTTATTGGAAGTTAGACGTGGATAAATTTAATTGTATCATTCTACATTTATATACCTTGCTTTTAGACCTGTAGCAAGGTGACTGGGGATGCAGAGATTTCTCCACATACCTTATCCCCACACAGTTGTGTACAGCTTCCCTGCTCTCAGGATCTCCATCCAGCCCTGCATCTGTGAGCAGCCAACACCTTGTTATCTCTGCAGCTGTCATTCACCCTGGTGTTACACATTCTGTGAGTTTGGATGTGTTTACATTGACATGTGCCCATCATGACCCTGTCATACAAAGGGTATAATGTCTTCTACGGTTTGATAATAGCTTCAGCATGTCTCCCAAGGGACTGTGTGTTCCAAGCTGGTCTCAGCATGGCCATGGTGGAACATGATAGGCCCTTTAAGAGGTGGAGCCTAGTGCTGTTGCTAACTCATTGTGGGTGCTACCCTTAGAAGTCAAGGTAGCTCCTGTGAGCTCTTAGGATAGATAGATCTCATAAGAAATTGTTCTTGAAAAAGTGTCAAAATGTGGGGTGAAAAGATAGCTCAGTGGTTAAGAGCACTTGTTATTGAACTGGGGTTCAGTTCCCAGCACACAACTGCCTGCAACTCCAGTTCCAGGGAGACCCAATGACCTCCTTCCAAGGACAACATACTCATATGCATATATCCTCCCCTGATACACATAATTAAAATAACATTAATCAATCTTAAACAAAAGCAAAAGACTAAAAGTCACAATAAAAGTTTGACACAGGTGATATGGGAGTATGTGTGGTAAACAATGATTATTGTTATTATTTATAAAAGTTAATTTATCATTATTCTCACCATCGAGTGTGTATGTGTGTGTGTATGTGTGTTTGTGTATGGTTTGTGTATATGTGTGTATGTGTGTGTTTGTGTGTGTGTGTATGTTTGTGTGTGGTCTGTGTGTGTGTTTGTGTGTGTGTGTTTGTGTGGGTGTGTTTGTGTGTGTGTTTGTGTATGTGTTTGTGTGTGTGTGTATGTGTTTGTGTGTGTGTTTGTGTTTGTATTTGCGTGGATGTGTTTTGTGTATGTGTTTGTGTGTGTGTTTGTGTGTGTGTGTGTGTGTGTGTGTGTGTGGGTGGGTGTGTGTGTATGTGTGTGTGTGTTTGTGTTTGTATTTGCGTGGATGTGTTTTGTGTATGTGTTTGTGTGTGTGTGTGTGGGTGTGTGTTTGTGTGGGTGTGTTTGTATGTGTGTTTGTGTATGTGTTTGTGTGTGTGTGTGTGGGTGTGTGTGTGTATGTGTTTGTGTGTGTGTGTTTGTGTGTGTGTTTGTGTGTGTGGGTGTGTGTGTATGTGTGTGTGTGTGTTTGTGTTTGTATTTGAGTGGATGTGTTTTGTGTATGTGTTTGTGTGTGTGTGTGTGTATGTGTTTGTGTGTGTGTGTGTGTGTGTGTGTCTAGGTCACACAACGTTATTACAGAGAATCAGGGCTAAGGCAAAGACGGAGAGGGCAGTGCAGGAAAGGCTGCGATTTACACTCTGTGTTGGTCTTTTTAACGCAATGATGTCTGCTCTTGACAGTCTGCCATCTGACTTTCCCTGCCAGTAGGGGAGACACCCTTCCTTTTCTTTTAACATGTGCATTGCAGTGATCAAACCGGAGTCCTCGGGCTTAGCAGAAAGCACCTTTTATCTGCTGAGCCATCTCGCTGGCCCCATCTGTTTTTAACACATTTTAACTCACCATTTTAACACAGTCATGAGAAATACTCAATCTCCTATTCCTTGCTGTTATCTGGAGTCACTGAACAGGCAGAAAAGGACTGGTCGTGGATGTGGTATTTTGTGCAATTTTATTACAACTCTGTCCCTACACCAAATTTGGTATACACGGTGTGAGACTGCTTCACCTGGGTTCCTTTAAATCCTGGGCTTTAGGACCCTAATCCTAAACCGTAGAATGGCATTTCTCTGAAGTAATCACCTTGCAGTTCCACTGTATTTCACTGTTTGCTAATCTCACCAACATATGGGGTGAGGGAATTAAAAAAATAAGCAGATCAAATAAATTGCATTTTACACTATCCCCAGCCCATAATCTTCCACTCTAGAAGTGCGAGTGGATTTGAATGAGGCACTTCTTTGTTTGTTTAAAGAGAAAACAAAATGCTTCTTTACAATAGGAAGGTGTTGAAAAGAGAATCAGAATGGATTAACACTGACTGTGAATGTTGCAATTTGAGATGTTTCCAGGTGAGCCTCAGTGTACCCCGGGGGAGTTAGGGCTACTGCATGCACTGTCTGCTGGCAGGGAAAGTCAGACACCAGACTGTCAAGAGCAGACATCATTGTGTGAAAGCCTGAAGCAGTATATAAACCTGGCCTTACCAGCACTGTCCTCCCTGTCTCTGCCTTATCCCTCATCACTGAACTCCTGGAATGACTGAGAACGACTCTAACTTGTTGGGAGAGAGGGAGAAAAATTTGGGGTGGTGCCCAGCTCCCTTGAGCTGGCGGAGTGAATCCCTGTGTGCTCTATTACACTCCTGGGTCTTTAAGAAAGTAAAGATAAAATGGTCACCCCCTGTGCCACAGTGGAGATTTCAAATGATCCAAGGAAGAAGAAGATGGTTTCTGAGGGTCTCTGGATTAAAATGAGGCTTCCTACCCTCACCCTGGAGCTAGAGGACACAGAGGGCCCAGAGGACCTGAAGACTCTGTACTTCCTCCTCCCTCCCTCTGAGACCTGAGGACACCATGGTTCTTTCTCCCTCCATTGCTTTTCTTTCCTGCTTTTACTCGTGACCCAACTTGCTGGTATTTGCACAACCTTTCCAGCTTCCCAGATTTAATATCCAGTGACACAGTTTCCTATCCTTATGGGTATGATTCCAAGCTGGACCTTTCTTCCCATCCCACAATTGAGGCAGCATTCAGCGGGATTCTTGCACAAATAGTTTGGCTTTTTCTCTGCTGCCTTCTTCTAAGCTTTCAATTAGTAATACATTGAAACATAGTCCCTATCCCTCCTCCCTCCCTCCCTCCCCACCTCTCTTCCACTCTTCCTCTCTCCCACACTCTCTTCTCCCCCCATCTATTCTTTCTCCTCCCTCTATTCTTTGATAAATGACAACCATGAATGGATTTCTTGCTGTTTTGATTCTAATTACTGGTCAGTTTGGGGATTTTGTTTATATTGATCAGTAGTTTGGGGGTCGTTTTGTTGTTTTGTTTGATTGTTTTAATTGCCTGGCCTGTGGCTGAACTACAGCTGGAACCTGTTTCTTTTTGATTTTTAAGAGCCTGACGCATATTCTAAATATTGCATTTTGACCATTCCAGGCATTGCAATATGTGAACTTTGCCTATGGTCTTACTAACTAAACAAGGTAGCCATGGTCTCACTACATAGTCCAAGCTGGATTTGACTCGGGAGATCCTCCTGCCTCAACTTCCCAGGTGCTGTCACTATAGGTGTGTGCCACCATCTCCTAGTTTTTCTTGAAGAGTGAATTTCGACTTATAATTTTCAGATAGATTGTGTTTTGTTATTTGGCCCTGGATACAGTGTTTCAATTCTTATTGCCCAAAAGTGTTTCTTTTTTCTCCTCCTACCACAAACACATGGCAGTTCTTTATGATTTGCCTACACGATTACTTTGGTCCGTCTGCCACATTAAAGAGAATCAACTTGTGTGTATGTATTTTTGGCTTCTTGTCCTCAAGTTAATACCTCTGAAAATTGGTTGTTGGTTTCAAACGGAATCTTTCCTTTATTTTGCACACACCCCATCCTTTAGTTCCCAGACGTTTGAGCTCTTTCCAGTGTTTGATTAATATGAGAAAGGTTAGCGGGAATATTATTATAGAAGTCTTTTTGTGAACATATGTTAGCATTTCTCTTGGGTAAATACTAGGCTGAAATTGCATGTTTAACTTCATAAGAAAAATCAAAATGTACAATTTAAACTCTTGCCAGAAATGCATGAATGTTTTGTAATGATCCATATTCTCTCCAACTTTTAGCACTGACAGTAATTTTAATTTTAACCACCACGGTGTATGTGACCTTTTTAAAAATTATTGAAACATGCACACACATGCACATACCCCACTCACATACCCACAAACACAAGCTGATGAGTCCTTTTAATGTTGCTTGTGTGTACCTGAGTTTAGCCACACATCCATATACACATGCATGCACACACACACACACACACACACACACACACACACACTCACACAATTCCTGAGGGTTGCACAGTAAAGCTGAGATGACTCCCCCTACCAGGTACATCACACTTGCCCTACAGGCTAAGGGTGAGGCAGAGACAGTGAACTGAGACCAAAAAGATTCCACTCCTATCCTAACCCCATCCAGGTACAAGAGAGGCCTAGAGAGTCAAAAGGCTGCCTGCAGACTGCATAGTGGAAAGATCTCTCCTGGGGTTTACAAAGCTGGTAGATGGCACTCAGAGCACAAAGAGATCCTGGGAGTCTGGCTGGGCTTCAGATCCTGAGGCTCTGAAAGCAGAGTTCGGACTCCATCCCCACTAAGTGTGACACCCGTGGCCCAGTGAATCTAGCTAGAGGTCTAAACTCTCTAGGAGCTTCTGTGCAGCCCAAAGGCAGGCATGAGTACAAGTTGAACTGCCAGCCTCGTACCACTGGGAAAGGGGTGTGCCCACCTCCAAAGGTAAGCACTTCCTTGAATCCTAAAACAGTGTTCAGTGTAAAGTCAAGACAAGCCACAGTATCTACAAAGAACTGAGAAGTCCAGACATGTGTTTAAAGGAGAAAGGAGTCACTACAACAATGTTGCCACCAAGCTTGGACTGTCCCATTTCCCCCTTTTTCCCCTTTATGATTTTCTCCATTTTTCTTTCTTTTAAAGATTTATTTACTTACTGTATATACAGTGTTCTGCCTGCCTGTTTGCTTACACATCAGAAGAGAGCTCCAGATCTCATTCTAGACAGTCGTGATCCGTGATGTGGTTGCTGGGAATTGAACTCTTGACCTTTGGGAAGAGCAGCCAGCCCTTCCCTTAACAATTTTAAGGAAGTTTCTTCATTATAAACTATAGTGATTTAAGAAAAATCAAAATGAGTCTATCTGGAACAATCAGAACTGTTTGAAGATGCTTTAAAAATGCAGACAAGGAAATAGATTCTTGATTCTTCCACACAGACTTGCTGGGTCAGTTAGGTGCTCTAGACAGTGGACCAGCCTTCATCCACATGAATAATCTTTCTGTTGCCTAGAACTCATGCTTCTTCAAAGATTCTAAGAAGCATGGAGAGAGCATTCCTCTAAGGTTCGGCATTGGTTGTTGCTGGCGTTGTCTGTGTTAATCAGCCATCATTCCTGCTGTGGATAGAAGCAACTTCCTTGAGGGACAGCCTTCCTGGTGGCAGAGATGCTGCTTGGCTCATCTAAGGGGCTCTTTGTTCAGGCTCTCCCACCAGAATCCTGGTCTATGCTCAGATCACTGCGAGTGACACAGATTGAGACATCAGACGACAAAAGATACTGTTCCTCGTGGATTCAGATTGATCTTTATTTTTCTAATCTTCCACATTCCTGAATTTTTTACAGTACAAATGCAAGTTGATTACACACAACCCAAAATCCTAAAATATAGAGTGCTCAAAACTTCACAACTGTGGGGTGGAGAGGTAGCTCAGTGGGTAAAGCACCTGCCTTGCAGGCAATGAGGACTAGAGTTCGGATCCTTACTACTCATGTAAATGTGTGATGGGTGTGTGGTTTTCCGGTCACCTCTGTGCTGAGGAAGATGGGGACTCCTCAGCAAGCCATATAGTTAGACTAGTTGGATCTATGAGCTCTGGATTCACAGAAAGGAAGAAATATCTAAAAGGAAGAATTCTAATATTTTTAAATGAGTCTTTGTGGCAATTTTTTCAAATCTGCTTAATTTATTGAGTAGTGTTCCCTGAATGCTTATGGCATGCCAAGAATTAACCCAAGTTTGGAATAATACATTCTTTTTTTTAAATTTCAATTAATTTTTTTTTTAGTTATTCACTTTACAGCCACCCGCTGCCCTTCTCTTGATCATCCCCTCTCCCTCCCCTTCTCCTCTGAGCAGGTGAGCCCCCCAGGTACTTCAAGGTAGGTGCTTCCTCTCCCTCTAAGGCCAGACAAGGCAGCCCAGCTAGAAGAACATATCATAAAGGCTACAGCTTTTAGGAGAGTCCCCGCTCCAGTTGTTCCAGAACCACATGAAGTCCATGCTGCACATCTGGTACATATGTGTGGGGAGGCCCAAGCCCAGACTCTGTATGTTCTTTAGTTGGTGGCTCAGACTCTGAGAGCCCCAAGGATCCAGGTTAATTGACTCTGTTGGTCTTCTATGAAGTTCCTATCCCCTTCAGTCCTGCAATCCTTCTCTCCATTCATCCATAAGAGTTCCCAAGCTCCATACACTGTTTGGCTGTGGGTGTCTGCAACTGTCTGAGTCAGCAGCCAGGTGGAGTCTCTCAGAGGATAACATACTCCCGTCTACAAGAATGACACAATATCATTAATAGTGTTAGGGATTGGTGCTTGCCCGTGGGATGGGTCTCAAGTTGGGCTTGTTTTTAGTTGGCCATTCCCTCAGTCTCTTCTCCATCCCCTGTCCCTGCATTTCCTGTAGACAGGATACATTTTGGGTTGACAGTTTTGTGGGTGAGTTGGTGTCTCTACTGCTCCACTGGACTCCTGTAAGGCTATAGGAGATGGGCTTCTCAGGTTCCATGTTGCCAGTGTAGTGAGTCAGAGCTAAGGTCACCCCCTTTGATTCTTGGGCACCTCCCTTATCCCTGGTTTCTGTCTCATCATAAAGAAGCTCCCTTCTCCTTACCTGAGGCCCACAGATGCTGCCTATGGAGCTTGAGTTGGAGATGGAAGAGGGGCTTGATAAACAAGCTGCTTAGAGAACAGCTAAAGATGTCTCAGGAGATGTCTTAGTGATCCAAGGGCTGCTGCACATCATGAGGATCTGAGTTCAGCTCTGCAGCACTACATAAAAATGCCAGTTGTGGTTGCAAGGCTCTGTTAATCCTAGTATGGATTACAGGGGAGGGAGTATGGGGTGTGCCAACAGACAGATCCGCAGAGCTCACTGGCCAGTGAGTCTGGCCAGCTGGTGAGTAGAGAATTCAGTAGTGAATTATGCTGTGTCAATAAATAGATAGATGACCCTACCACACCCACATATTCACCCGCATACCTACACATCTCCACCATACAAATACTCATATACTCATGTACACACACAGTCACACACGCACACACACACACTACATATACACACACATACACTACATATACACACACACACTACATATACACACACACTACATATACACACACATATTCATTCAAGCACCCACACACCCACTGACGCCACCACCACACAAAGACACATACACACAGATACACACACACACACACACACACATATTCACCCCTGCACCCACACCTCCACCATCACACAAATACACACAGACACAGACACACATGCATATGCATATATTCATGCACTCACATACCCCCACCCCACCACCACACACAGACACACACAGATGCACACACACACAATCATCCACGTACCCACACACCCACTGACCCCAACACCAAACAAAGACACACACACAGAGGTACACACAGATATGCATACAAATGTACACACACACACATTCATCCATGTACCCACACACCCACCAACGCTACCACCACAAAAAGACACAAACACAGACACATACCACAGACACACACACTTAAGTAAAAAGAGTAAATACAGAATAAGAGATAACAAGGTAGAACTTAGTGTATAGTGATATAGGATACAGATTATAGTATGTAGTATATAGTGTTTGGTGTATAGTGCGTAGTATATAGTGCATGATTTGGAGCAGATAGTATATAGTGTATAATATGTGGCACAGTATAGAGTATATAGTATGGTATATAGGGTATAGTACATGGTATAGTGTGTAATAGGTATAGTTCATAGTGTATTGTGTATAATGTATAGTACATATTACATCATATATAGTATATAGAATATAGTTTAAAGGGTTTAGTGTATAGCTTATATATCATGACAGAATGAGACAAAGATAGTTGGAGTTCAGTCCCCAAGATCCACAGTGTGGAAGATGAGACCAGGTTCCACTATTATCCTCCTCTGACCTCCAAATTTATGATGTGGCATATGTATCAGTATGTGTCACATGTGTATGTATACACACACATACGTGTCAATAAATAAATGCACCAAAATATTTAGAAATAATTTAGAGCTGGGATGTAGCGCAGTAGTAGAGTACTTACCTAGACTGTGCTAAGTCTGAAGCTTGATCCCAAGCCTTGCAAAAAACAAATTATATAAGGGTCATTCCATTTCAATTTGGGGCCACTCAGGTGACCCTACAAGCCTGGATAAATGTGATATAAAATAGGTAATTAAAATATATACTACATAGCATATACAGTGTATATATATATGTGTGTAGTATATATATGTGTATATGTATATATGTGTACATATATGATTATGTGCATATCCATAAATACATATATATATAATTCCAAATGCTAGATGATACAAGTTAAGCAACCGCAATTCATAAATTTAAATCTGAAGTCCTCCAAAATCCAAAAATCTCTGAGCACCATCTCATCCCTTCAAGTAGGAAAGCCTAAACTGTGTGGTTTCCTTTTCATGCACACAATTATTAAAATAATGTGTGAAGTTACTTTCTGGGCATAAGGTATATTTGAAACATAAAATAATTTTATATTTAAACTTGGGGTTCAGCCTGAATATATATATATGTGCACATGTCAAACATCTCTAAATACCTCTTGTACTCAGCATTATGAGTCAGGGTGCTTCCTGGTAAAACCCACAATTTAGTAAAATTTTGTAAGCTTAAGAATGGATTTTCTGGCCATCCAGAGACTGCCCCACCTGGGGGATCCATCCCATATGCAGATACCAACCCCAGACAATATTGTAGATGCTTAGAAGTGCATGCTGACAGGAGCCTGAAATAGCTGTCTCCTGTGAGGCTCTGCCAGAGCCTGACAAATACAGAGGTGAATGCTCACAGCCAACCATTGGACTAAGGACAGGGTCCCCAATGGAGGAGTTAGAGAATGAATTGAAGGAGCTGAAGGAGTTTGCAACCCCATATGAAGAACAACAATATCAACCAACCAGACCCCCCCCCCAGAGCTCCCAGGGACAAAACCACCATCCCAAGAGTACACAAGGATGGACCTATGGCTTCAACCGCATCAATGGGAAGAGAGGCCCTTGGTTCTGTCAAGGCTTAATGCTCCCATGTAGGGGATGCCAGAGAGGGGAAGTGGGAGGGGAGTGCGTGGGTGGATGGGGGAGCACCTTCATAGAAGCAGAGGGAGGGAGAATGGGATAGTGGGTTTCTGGAATGGAAACTGGGAAAAGGGATCACATTTACAATGTAAATAAAACAATATCCAATTTAAAAAAAAAAAAAAGAATGGCCTTTCCATCACCTGTTTTTCATTCCAAGTGAAAAATGGCTTGCAAGGACTCAGGGGGCTTTGAGCAGGTAACCAGGCCTCCTGGCTCAGCAAGGACCCAGCAGCTAGCCAGGATTCATGGCTCTGGATGGTGAGACCACCCTGGGCAAACTGGGAGAGTGAGCCAACCAGAGTGGGGATGGAGCAGGGCCTGTGTAGAATCTAAGAGTAACCTGGTTGTGCTGTCACTTTGATTTTAGAGCTCCTGTGGGGTAACAACTGCTCCACCCATTCTCTGAAAGTTTTCCCGGGTTGAAGTCAGCAGTGGCCTCTGTGGTACTTCCTGCTGCCTCCCAGGCCACATTGCTGCAAGCTTTCTTTGGATGTTATTGTTCATGTGTGTCTGCTTTCTGTGCACACCTCCAGGCATCCCTCTCCCTGCCTTTGTTCCTTTCCCTAGAGTAGGAAATTGTTAGGTTCCTACACTGTGCCCAGGAGTCATCCCTACTTCCCTTTGGGGACTACCGAGGTGACCCCCACAGGCCTGGCCAGTAAGCATAGGCCTTGGGCTTTCTCAGGCTGAGTCACAGCAGAGTGCCTGGGTTAAGATCTGTGTAATTTTGCATAATTACATTCAATTGCTCTCTCAGTCTCTGATCACTTTCTAATGAGCTGTTATTTTCAGAGGTGTCAGGAAAAGCAGTTCAGGGAGAGACGATGATGTAGGGAGATAAACAGCTGAGTGGCTGGCAGAGGGGAGATGTTGAAGCCGCCAGCAACCCAGGCCAAACTTCTCCACATGAAAGCTGTACGAAGCAAGGGCTACAGACATGAGATTGAGGAAAGAGGAGCCTGAGGTAAGCAGAACATAGCCACCAGGAAGAGCTGCCATGGGGAAGTCAGTCAGGAAAAGGAACAGAGGGCCAAGTTCCTTCAGCCCTTGAAGATATCATTGATGTCATATACTCTTTCCTTCCTTACATGCACGTGCATGGATGCGGAAGCCCCGCGGTGCTGTTAGGAGTCCTCCTTGACTGCACTTCTGTTTTATTCATTAAGTCAGGCTTCTTATTTCTACTCAAGCTTACCCAGCTTGTTCTGGGAACCCCCCGTCTCTGCCTTAGTTACTAAGCCCACAAATCACATTTAATAATAAAAAAATATGGGCTTTGAAGAGTTTGAAGGGCGCGGCATGCCCAGATGTTACATGAGATATAACATAGACGGCTCCCACAGCAACTCCATTGACTCCCTGCACTGCCTGCCTTTGCACCTCCTAAATTGCAGCTGTCTTCATCCTTCACCCTGCCATCCTAAAGACTCATGAAAGCCAGTCATGGAGAAGCCTAGGACTTGAACTGAAGGGAAAAGGGAGACCCTGCCATGGTTGTATAGCATCCTAACCCACATGTTATTAAGATCAGATCATTTAGAGAGTAGCTGGAGAGAGATAAGCATCACTTCAGTGAGCAAAAGCTCAATGTCTCCAGGGGCAGGTGTGAGCAGTAGGCTCTCATTGTGGACAGAGTTCTCAGACACAGATATGAGCACATACGGTTTACTGACACCCTTTGTCATTACTTTATGTCTGTAAGAAAATGGTGGGTGTTTCCTGCAAAGTAGACTGGCAAGAAACAGTGTCATGCTGGGCCTTGTGAGGCTATGGTGGGAACCATCAGTGTCTTCATTTTGTTATGATTGACACATGTTCCGGGGAGCAGACCCCAAGGCATCCAGCTGTCCGTCCACAGACTGGCTTCTACTTCCTCACAAGCAGAGTCACTGTAAACTGACACACAGGGCAAGAATCTGTGCTTATACATGAAACCAATGCAGGTTGTCTTAGTGGTAACCGTCTTATGGTGACATCTATACCATGGCATCCATTCTCTGAGAGGAAAGGAAGAGTTGCTCAATGGTTTATAAATGCTCTTTAGTCCCTAGGTCCTGAGGGCCTTGGTGATAGCTCAGTGGTTAAGAGCTCTCACTGTTCTTGCAGAGAACCCTCGCTGTTTTCCCAACATCTGTGCCAAAAGACTCAAAACCACTTCTAATTCCACCTCTAGAGAAAACAAATGCCTTCTTTTGGCCTCTACAGCAAACTGTACCCATATGCATGTATACATATACACACATTTAAATAAATAAAAACTAGAAATTACTTAGAAGCTGGCTACTCAGCTATACTAGTAGCAATGGTACAGACACAAAAGGCCTTCAAGAAACACTGGCCCAAGGTATGTTCTCAAGGTGTGAAAGTTAAATAAACCTGCAAACCACAACACAATAAGACCAGAAAACATAAAGTCTTAATACTGGCAGTAGAAATTTAATGGTGCATATTGCATCTCTCTGGCATGTTCTACTGAGATACCAGATTAAGTATACATTGGTGTACATGAATATATGTATGTTTTATTGGACATTACGTCAACCTTGGCATCAAACCCATGCCTTTACCTCAAGGCAGTGATTCTAGAATAATCTGGATTTGGACGTAGTAGGAAGCAATCTTCAACATGAATTGCTCTTCCTTCTACAATCCTGTTTTTTCACAGTGCTTCTTAAATATTAATGCTATGGTATTTTTCAGTTGGTATCTCTCTTATCTGACTGATAAATCTGCTACTGTTGGAACAGAAGTTGGCTTAAAATTAATCAGTGAGTGTCCTGAGCTCACTTAAAAAGCAATCATTTTATATGTGAGAATTAAATTAATGTGTCATCTTCCATAATGAAGTAGAGTATTCTGTGGCTCTGTGATCACAATTTCATTTTGATTTATATTTCTTTTGGCATCGCTGAGAGGTGCTACCTCAAGTGAACCTTGATTCTGAGCAGATTTCAAAAGCCAATTAAATGGGTCCTCAGGAACTCTGTAGTCAAAGCGATACATCATCAATGCTGGCAGTGAGAAATGACCATTACTCCTTGGATTTTTACTCATAACAGAGTTTATGCATGTCTGTAAAGTACTTCCCTGAGGGAAGGTCCATGCATTTTAAGCAGTTAGGTCCATGTACACTTTTCCCTTTGGTTGGATGCATATGGAATGGTGCCTGCCTAGATTCTGGATTTGGACTTTTTGTGGAATGCTTACCACCTGAGCTAGTTACTTAATCTCAGCAAGCTCACAGGATACAAGAGAATAGCAAGGACTTGTTAATGGGTTTAAAAGTATCCATGTGACTGAGAATAAACCTTTCAGGTCTCTGGAATGTGAGATGTGTATCTTTTCATTCTCTCACTCATTCTTGTGTTTGGTCTTGTGTTCATTTGTCAATCATTTACAAATGCTTCAGTTTGAGCTTGGGGCTAGACACTGAAAAATTAAGGAGACATAGTCTGTAAGCTACTCAGATACTAATGGGAGACATTGACAAGAACATACATATTTCAAAAGAATGTGTCAGGTGCTAAATTCTGAGAGACCATGGGAACAGAGAGTGTCCTCTTCTCACCCTACGAAAGGCCACCAAATCCATTTACGTACTTGGATTTGCCATTTTCTAAGAACTCCTGCAAAGAGATAAAGGCTCAGTGGTGTATTGCCAGGAGGAGACCACAAGCAGTCCTCTTTACCATGTGCCATTTTCTGAGTGTGGATCACACACACACACACACACACACACACACACACACACACACACACACACACACCATTTCATATTCTCTTTAACAGTATTTCTGTTGCCCTTCTGGCTTTCAAGATTGACCTTAATTCCTATCACCGGTAGATAAAACACCAGAAGTCCCGGGAATAAGGTTCACAGAAGCGCAGCCACAGAAGATGGGCACCGTCTGATTCTTCTGTAATCAGACTACCTTCATTTTCATGAAAATGATGCTCATGTCATGATAGACCTGGAATTTGGAACTTCTCCAGAAAACAGGATACTATGATTCCTACTGCAGTTACATTGTGAAAGCCATTTGACCAGTTCAATGTATCAAACTGCATTATTGTATTTTATAAGAATTACCAAATAGAAAACAATGAAACAATGCCAGCACACACACATACACACACACACACACACACACACACACAGAGAGAGAGAGAGAGAGAGAGAGAGAGAGAGAGAGAGAGAGAGAGAGAGAGAGCTCACAAGGACAATAGAGAGCACCTTCTTGTGATGTGTGAGGCCCTGGGTTGTCTCCAGGAGTAGCTCTGACACTTGCCCGGGTGGGAAGAGCCTGGTAACCTGTTCGGCCCAGGTCAGGTATTCTGTTGGGCCTCAGTTTTGTCATAAATTGAATGAAGAAATTCTGCTGAATAGCTTCTCAAGAATCTTCTATTTTCAATATTTATTTTTATTGATTGAGAATCTCAGACATGCATATAATGATATTAAGTAAGTTCTCCTCTATGTCTTCCTTTTGAATTCTTCCTCTGCCCTATATGCCACTATTATAATGTCATATGTTTTCTTTGTTAATTTTTTTAAATGTAAGGAGTCCATTTAACACTGCCAGGATGCACATGGGTATAGGGACATCCTCTGGCTCCTTGGGACCCCCATCCTGATGCCCATTTTCTTTCGGTTGCCAGCAGCTCCTCAACTAGGAGTTGGTCTTTCTGAAGACTACCACCTCACCCCACCCTCAGCACTGTGCTGGTGTTTTGTCTGACTTGATCTTGTGTATGTCTTGTGCATGTTGTCGCAGTCTCTGTGAGTCAATAAGTGCACCTGCTCTGATATATCCTGCTATTTTTAAGCCTTGTCTGAGCGATGCCATGATCCTGTCTTAGAATGTCAGAAAAAATAATACAAATAATTACAGGTAGAAACAGTTGTGAGAACTGAAGCACGTGCTGGTGGTGAAAGGGCCTATAGGACTTTTGGGGTCCAAACTAGTACATCTTGACAGTTGACAGTGAGAGCCATTTAGATGCCTTGCCTCTGTTCCTGGTTGAAGGATTGTTTAAAAAAGAGTTAAACATGGGCTTGGTTAATGACGTGGATGTGTACAAGCCTTATTAGCTTGCCAAGAGTTAAAAAAAGAAGTATTGTAGGGCACTGGGATGTGCCCCTGATATAGTATGCCTGGCAGACTCCCACAGTGGAGGGTATGGTGACTTTCTGCTTTTTTACAGGTAACCCAGTGCTGATGTGAAGGATCACCTCTGTGATCCTCTCTTAGGCAAATTCTCAGAAAGGAGGGGTTGGTCTCCACTCAGTGTATGCCCTTTGTTAGACCACAGAGCCCTGGGACCAGTTCTTTCTCAACTCAAACATGCAAACAAAATGCTTGGTGAATTCTAGACTTTAGATAAGAGTGGCACTCACTGTTTCTTTTACTGTTAGTGCCACCCATAGAAAAACATCCCTAAGAAGCTAGGTCCTTTAATCCTGGCTGATTGTGAAATAATTTGTCATCTTACAATTAAGTGCAGATGGTTTTGAGTGGTAATCAGATAAACAAAGATGCTTAGCGAGGGTTCAATTTCCGGGTTGGATTTACATCCTAATCTTGGTCTAAAAGCATTAGGAAGCCCTCTCCAGATGTTCCCTCCCATTCTTTAACTACAGTCACAGCTATGCCTCATTCCTGGAGTGGAGGGATTGATGCATATGATTGTGTAGTCTGGGGAGAGAGAGCTTTTACATTCTATACATAACAGCCATCTCAAAACAATTTATGCAGCATACATCTTGGTGAAATTAGTTCACAAAGGTGGGCCAAAGTGCGAAGATGGGTAAGTTTGCATAAGTGCCAATTTCACTACAGCAAAAATTAGAGGGTTCCTATGGATTGGTCAGGCATGGTAAATTTATATGTGGTTTGAGATCCGCTTCAGGTAGGCACAGTCACTTAACCCTTGACAGCTGCCTAAAGCTGAAAAAGATGGAGCTATCAATAACATGCAGAATGTGGCAGTCTAACACATAGTGATACCAACCCTAGAGTGGTAGATGGTCCTGCAGAGGTCCTAGAGGTGGGTGACTCTAGAGAGAGGTACCCCTGTCCAGGAGGCAGAGTCAGAATTGTGGAATGTGGTGTGCTGACCTACCTCATGTCTTATCCACTGCACTGTGTGGGAAATGGCCAGGAATTGCTGGTGACTTTTAGGACACTTGCTGTTAAGCTGTTGCTTCTCCCACCTCTGGAGCCTGGTGTTATGTTAATTTATTCGATTTGTGCTGGGAGGTAAGTCAGTCAGGAAAGTGCTTATCTCACACACACACACACACACACAGAGAGAGAGAGAGAGAGAGAGAGAGAGAGAGAGAGAGAGAGAGAGAGAGAGAGAGAGAGACTTGGGTTCAGATCTCCAGTGCCCAGGAAAGAGCAGTGCATGGCAATGCAAACCTTTTATTCCAGATCTGGGAGGAAGTAATATGAGGATCCTGGGTATTCACTGGCCAGCAAGTCTAGCGAAATTGTTGAGCTCCAGACTCAGTGAGAAATCCTATCTCAGGAAACAACCTGGAGAAAGACAGATGGAGACCTGCCACATTGACCTCTGCTCTCTACACACATATACAACATGCACACATGCATGCACGCACACACGCATGCACGCAAACACATATAAACATACACTCCAAAAGCAAAACAAACAGATAATGGTTAAAGTATATTATATAATTTATGAAATTATAAAAGAATTAAGAACACTAAATATATAAATGAATATATAAAAGAAACAACAGCAAATCCAGCAAAACTGTCTTAGCCATCTCACCTGATCTCCAAAGCTAAGCAGGGTCAGGCCTTGCAAGGAAGACTAGGAATTTATGAACAATAAAATTGTATCTATCATGTTTGCAAAGACTGGCAAGTCCAAGGCCAATGTCTTGGGAGGTTTGGCATCCCCACAAGGAGGGAGGCATGGGATACAGAGCAAGAGAAGGCTCCCTTCAACCTCAAGCTCCTTTTATACCACCATGAAGCTGTTCATAAGACTGGGACCCAGGATTTCCTTCCCTCCCTGAAAGCATACCTCTTCATTCTGGGCTTGGGAGTGACATCTCCACAAGACTTTGCATGGAGGATACCATCATTAAATTGTAGCAGCATCTTTGAACGGGGTAGGGCAGCTCACTCTGGGGCTCTGTGGCACTAAGGATTTTTCCCTTTTAAAACTGTCCCAGCAGATGAGCAGGTGGGAACCTGCAGGGTTCAGGGCTCACTTGCAAGCATGCGCATTCTGTTGCACAGACTGGTGTCATCACAGGGGCTCACGCAAAGGACTGTGAAGTTTAACTTCTTAAACATATTGTGAGCCATGGAGGCTTTATCTGAGTGCATTTCTTCTCAGAAGATACCTATCAATACCTTTTGAACAGCTCTGATCCTGGACCTATACCTATATCTAAGAAAAAAAAATACTTACTAGATGATGGTGGTGATGGTGGTGGTGGTGGTGGTGGTGTTGGTGGTGGTGGTGGTGGTGGTGGTGGTGGTGGTGGTGGTGGTGATGATGATGATGATGATGATTCTGAGACAGGATCTGTAATTCACTCTATAGACCACTCTGGCCTCCATCTCACAGAGATCTACCTGCCTTTGCCTTCCCAGTGCTGAGATTAAAGGTCGTAATACCATGCCCTACCAAATTTTTTTTAAGTCAAAGAACTAAAAGTTCCTTTATGCTGGACACAATAAGTGAATTTCAAAGATGGTCACCTAGGACCTTTGCTCTGGCTGTTTTCCCTCTTTGGCATGCAGGGCAAACCTATGGACCCTTTGACAACTCATTCATGTGGCAATGTTTCACCAATGAGTGCACATTCTACTGTGGGCCAGCTGAATAATGTTTGCAAAGGGTTGATAAGGAAGTAGCCTGTGTGTCCAGTAGCATAGGTTGATGAGGGAGTAGCCTGTATGTCCGGCAGCATAGGGCTTATTTTACTCACAACCTTTAGGCTTTAAAACAGGCTCGTTGTGGGTATGGGATGCATTGTCAGCATAGTTTTGTTTTTATTTATAATGATTCTACCAGGAGGTAACCTCATCATAAATTCAGTGGCATCCATATGCAAAAGAGACCTCACAGATGTGCCAAATGTCCCAAAGGACCTGACCATGTGCCAGCCATAGCACACGGACCCTTCAGACCTGCGTCTTTGAGAAATCAAAACCTGAAAAGAGATGGAAGGAAGGTGTTCCTAGTCAAGGGAGGCAGATGGTTCTAAAGAGAAGAGAACAGCCTCCAGCAGCCATCTAAGAATTAGGGTCCCCTCCTAAACACCCTATACCAATAAGGAATTGGAATCAGACTAAAACTTTCTTGAGAGCTCAGCTTCTAAGATCCAGGACAGAGAACTGGGTCCCTGTGTTGGGCATCTGCTAAATACAGTTATGAGTTTTGTGTTTGGTGCTACTTGTGACAAATGGCTCAGCTTTTAATAGGCACAGAAAGGACTTTGCAAGCCCTTCAGCTGTCAAGTAGACCATTCCTAACTCTTATGTCAGCTCAGACCCACACCCTCCTCCCTGTGCCGTGATAACCATAGTGGGGCTCTGAAAGTGCCCTTATGCTTTCTCGACTTCAGTGGCTTCTCTCAGAAGCTGTAGAGGATGGTTCTGATGCTAAGGTCCTCTTCTCCAGTAGGTTTGTGATCAGTCAATAAAGATGCCAGGAGTCAATAGCTGGGTGGAAGGGAAGGGGCGGGACTTCTGGGGCCCCGTAGGTGGGTGAGGAGATGCAGGAAGAGGGAGGAGTTTCGCCACGTTTCAGAAGGAGAAAAGATAACCAGCCATGTGAGATCTCAGACAGCTCTATGCAGAAGGTTAAAAGCCTAACTAAGCTGAGGGCAGATTAAGAGGTGCCGAACAAAGAATATTGGGAAGGTCATGCTACTGTGAGAGATTAGAAGTGCCCACCAATTGAGCCAACAAGGCAGGTTGAAAATAAATTGATGTGTGTGTGTCTGTGAGTGTGTGTGTGTGTGTGTGTGTGTGTGTGTGTGTGTGTGTGTGTTTCATCCAAAGATCAGAAGGAACCTGGGTGGGGCTGGTAATGTTGTCCACCTGGAGCTTAAAGTGGGGTAGCAAAAACTACACACAACAAGAAGGGATCTAAGATGTGCTAGGAGGCGAGGCTAAAGGAAGTGGCCACCCCACCTGCTGCCACTCTTACAGAACACCTGACAGACTGCCTCCTTACCTCACTGTTTCTCGGGCCCCATCTGGCTTCAGGCTGCAAGGTCATGATTTCCAAGCCTCCTCAGATCTCCCGAAAGTCTCAAGTGCTGGCCCACAACAGCCATGCTTAGAATTCTGGTCACACAAGGTCCCCTCCCAGCCCCTGCGGTTAGCACACCAGTCACCTACTACAGCTTGTCTGGCCTGTCCCAAAGGTCCGACCCCTAACTCTGTGGGCACCTTTTCCATTCCTTTCTCTAGCTCTGATGACCTAACCTTGTTCTCTGGGCTGCTTTCAGTTCACCAGTCACCAAACTCCAGGGTCTCCTTTTCACACTCTCCATTTTCTAACAATTTTCCAGCACCTCATTTTCATTAAATACTCTCTGCTAAAATAATAAAGAGTGGGGTTTTCCTTGCCCTGACATGATTGTGGATGGCAGTCCTTATGCCATATGGAGTCTAGGAGCAATGGACAAGAAGAGAGGCCATGGAACCTGCTGGGCCCGCATCCCTTAGGAGAGAGTAGTTTTGACATCTCTGCCCCCACTCTTCAACTGCCACTTTCTGTGCAGAATGGTTCATTGGAGCTATGGTACGCACAGCCTTTGGTGGGTAATGGGATCCCAGACCAGGTATTTGTATAAATCTGAGAATACGCCCTAAGGCACAAGCTCAATCAATACCTGAAGAATAGTCTACCAGCATCTCTTTTAATTAACGTTGTCATAAATGTGTTCTGTTATTTCAAAACAAATGGATGAAAGTTTCTGCATCTGCTCTGTTTGATTCTCTGGTAGTAGATCTTAACCACTAGACCCATCTCAGATAACATGACCCTTGACAACATCATCTGTTTCTAGACACAAGTATAGGTCTTAAAGTCGTGCCTGTTTAATGATACTGGAGAAGAAAGGTCTGATTTAATGAATATTTAGGAAGTGGGAAGACTGTGACCTTGGCTTTTTCAGCACATCCTGTTCAGCCAAACATACTGGAGAGGAGTGAATAGGCCCTCTTGGTGTTAGGGTAAAATGGCTGCTTAAATAACGTTGGATGCAGACTCAGAAGCTTGCTTCTTCTCTTGCACCTCTTTCCTGGTGACTCAAAGAAATATAAGTTGAATGGACTTACACATAAAATTATATATTCTATTTCTATTACATGCAGATATTCTGCTGGCTCATTTCCAGCCCAGAAACAATTCCCTGGGCTGGGCACTCAGCAGCTTGGGGCTCACAGACCTTCAGCCACAGCCTTACTGCAGAGCAGGCATTACATTAGACAAGGGTGCTTTAAGAGGAGCTGGGTTTGAATTTCCTGACTTAGTTAAAGATTACTACCAGCAGAAGCCCTTTGGGAGGAGTGGATGGCTCATTGGGCCCCGTGGGGAGGGTGGTAATTAAGCTCCAAAGACAGCAGTGGTGCTCAGCTAAAAGCCAGACTTTAAATAGTAATATACTCATGTTGCAAAGTGGTAAGCCCTCGGGTGGCTGTTGACAGAGCGAGAGGAGATGGTGGGTTTTTTTTTTCTTTTTTTTTTTTCTATAAAAGCCAAATTGAAGAAACTGTTAGGAACTCATCTGTGTAAAGCAATCCCATTCTGCCTGAGGGTGCAGACAACAGGGGGTGATTGGCCAACTGGCTCTCTCCCTCCTTCTCCCAGTGATGCTAACATACCACTTGTCACTGAAAAATTGGAGGCACCATATGCCAGACTGATCTGCTGAGCAAGCGGGTAGGAGATAGTGCCCCTTGCTGATGACAAGACAAGGATTTCCTCCCAGAGTCAGGCTGCCAGGAAAAGCCCTTTCTACCTCCCAACTCCCGGCTTCTCTCAGTCAGGACACCCCGCTGTGCAGGGAATGTGTCAGAGCCGCCCTGAGTTTGGTTTGCCAGTGTGAAGCTCTTCTGAAGGATGCTGGAGGTGTTGCTATGGAAACTGAGCAGCAGAGGTCCAGGAAGCAAGGCTGGGCAGGATGTGGACTGGGGTCCCCTGTGCAGAGTTCCACAGCGGCACCCTGATGATATGTAGGGAAGCTGTGGGGGCAGGGGCCTGTCTTCCTCCTTCAAGTCTCTCTCGTTTCCTCCTCTAGGCAGAGGTTTGTGTTAGTGGATTTTTGTGCTCTGTTAATTATGTAAACCCCTTTAGTTTCCCTGTGTAAGTGGTGCATTAAAATTTTAACCATGAGGAGAATGACTTTCATGTGTTTTGACAGCCGGTTCCCAAGGCTTTGAAGAAGGGTGGACTGCCTTTGAGTTTTGAAGAATTAGCTCTCAGGAGCTTGCAGGAGATGAGAAGCCTGGTAGCGTCTGGGAACCTGTGATGAGGAAGATCATTTTGTATCTCTCAGCCCCCACTAACCTCTAGTCACCTGACTGGGGACCTTCCCAAGCAGGCCTGACAGGAGGGAGGGGGAGAAGGGTGTGGCGTGCAATTTGCAAAGCAAAAGAAGTAGCTAAGGAAGCTACTTCTTGGCATAGGGACTGTGAGGTGGCCTTTGTCTCTGGGTTGTCCCCTCTGAGGTAGGTGATGTCATGAGCTGAGGGAGGACTGCAGGATTAGACCTACCAAGATCTGGACTCATCCAGTTGTTCTAATGGAGGGTTGGAGGTCTTCTGATGAGGTTGACTTAGACTGAAAGAAGAAATGTTGGCCAGAGGCTCTTTCCATGATGTGTGTCAGGCTCTAAAGGATCCTTCAGTCCCTGCTGAACCTTAACTGGAGCAAGGCCACCTTCTCTCAGCCCAACCCTGAAAGGTAGATGAAAACTCATGGCCTCCATGGAATGGCCCCGAAGTTTCTCTTCCATGAATGTGGTTGGAGTGAGGCCAGTGTCACAAATCAACTTTGGGAAAGGTACCTAAAGGCTTTTATTAAATGAAGTCAGTTGTAATTTTAAAACGAACAGTCACATAAGCACCCACCAAACATCAGTCATGCATGGATTGGGAAGGAAACCACCTCCCATCACTTGCTCATTTGCTGTTCTGTGTCAGAGGCTGTTCCCAAGGGGATGACCTTCTGCAGTGCCAGCTTTACTTTCCCCCAACTATCCCCATGTGGAAACTGAATATTGGGACATCAGACTTGCCAGGGTGACATACAAGAGAGCTTAGTCATGATGGGCTAATGTGGATAAAGATTCAGAAAAGCTACAGAGGTTGAGAGAGCCACATCTCACCTTGCTTCTGGGTCTAAAGTTACTAAAAGCAGTTACCTAGGTAAGTCCTCTCATTCTGCTATGGTCCTCTCAGATGGTCTTTGGTGAACATCCATGGTCTGCTCAGGATTCTGGTTCTGGGTCTGAAGAGCAGTGTGCCTAACTCTGGCTGACTGCAGGCCACCTGGACATTAAGGGGAAGTTCCCAAGGTGCCACCATTCCATCCCTTGTTCCTGCCTCTATGGTTCATTGATTTAGGCATGACTTTTCTGAATAAAGTCATGTGGGCCGTTGAGGTATTAGTGGTAAGTATGTGATATTTTACTGTTTGTATATCAAATTACTCTCAGATGCAGAAACACATTTTGTCTAAGCTTCTTGGTGTATGAAATCCCACACTTCTACCTAGTTTGTATGAGAGAGCTATGCCTCCTGCATTCTTTTTTTTACAGTGAGCCAGATGTGTTTTATTTGACTTCTTGGCCTTCTATCTGGTTGTGAGATCACAGCTCTCACCTCAAATGGAATAGCAGAGTGGTTTATTCTAGAGCTCAATGTGAGCGATCATGACCCAGGAACAGAGGCTTGGGCTGCCCCAAATACCATGTTACTTTGTGAAAATAGATAAATGATTGTGTGTGTGTGTGTGTGTGTGTGTGTGTGTGTGTGTGTGTGTGTGTGTATTTAAACATTGTTGGGGGACCACAGGTGGGCTGTTACAGTAAAGTATAAAAGCCCTTCTATAGATCAAACCCTGCCTGACAATATTGTTAGGTTAGGGTTGGTGGGATCTAGGATCTGCTAAGAGTAAATTCTAAGATTTTGACATTCATCAGGATAGTAGACCAGGCACAGGGTGGGTGGTCAGTGAATGGCTTTAAATGGGACTTCAAAGAGCCCTAGATAATTTGACTCTGCTCTGACACATTTTAAATTTCCTAAACTATGTTTTTTTTTTCCTAACAACTTCAGTTTGCAATCTTTAGGATTAGGTCACACAGATATCTTAGGGAGCTTAACATATAAAGAAAATGCCATATTGTATAGTCAGGGCAGGGCATCTGACAGTGAGGAGATAAGGGTGCCATCCCTTCCAGGATCTTTCTTAGGATTGTTGGTTGGTAAAGGTTAGTCACACAATAGAACAAGACCCCCAGGTCCCAGAGGCTCAAATTCTAGTCACGATGCAAATATACAATGGCTAAGCTTTTAAATATCTTGCTGTAAATCTTTCCTTATTAGGAAATGTATGGACTTGGGTTGCTGAGCTATGTGCTATAGACTGTATGGTTGTTAACAGTGACTTCTCACAGGCACGACTGTTAGAAATCCAGAGTGCCAATAACTGCTGTGTATGGTCAGGGCCCACTTCAGTGCTCTCACCTGGCATAGGTCAGACAGAGGGGAAGCTAGACCACTTGTCTCTTTGAATATGCAAGCATTAATCTCTTGAGGGCTCTACCATCACATCCCAGAGGCTATAGGATCCCAATTCTGAAGCATTGAGGGTGAGAAATGCAACACAGGAATTTGGGGGAATGAGAGGATGCACACTCAGCCCATATCAAGGCATAAGGAGGAAAATGTGAAAACCATTGTCATATACTTAAAAGGGTATTACGTACATTTACTTATTCCTCTGCACATGTGGCTTATGCATACAAGAAGGGTCAGTTTTCTCCTTCCACCATGTGGGGCCAGGGAAGTGAACTGCTTTGCATTACAAATTCATGCTTGCTGATTCACCTCTCAGCTCCACTGCTACTGTTTTTGAGTGACAGTGGACCATGAGCCCCCAAATGTGCTCCTGAGAATATATTTTTTTAGATCAACTGTTTATTTCTGGAAATCACCTACGTCTTCTGAATGACCAAGGATGTCTTTAGAGATCTGTTAGTTTTAGAACAATGTGACCTGGTCTCTTTGTAAAAGAAGAGTGGTGCAGTGGAGTCTCCCTGGTGCTCCCGTGAAGACGTTGGGCAGGAATGACTTTTCCTGTCTTCTTTTATGCATTGACTTGGCTTTCTCCTTCTGTCCAGTGACTCATCTATGCAGGTGGCATTCTTCAAGGTATCAACAATTCCACAGTTTTCTAACATTTGGAAGGGCATGCTTTAAGACTGTTAACCAAACACTATACTGTCTATTGCGATACCTATAATATCAGAAGTATATATTTAAATATTCTCCAAATATCCGTTTTCTACAGCTACAAAACTATATCCATTTTCTAGTATGTGTAGGGGGCCACAGGGCCACAGATACTGGGTATTTATATCAACTGTGGGAAGATTATTCAGGGTATGAAAATAGAACCTCTGAGTCCCATGGGAGAGGGAGAGGGACAGAAATGAGTTAGACTTGAGAAATCAACCTGGATTCTTAGAGAAACTGCTATTTGACCTGCAGGAACTTTAAGTAATGGTGAGTGAATGAATTCTCGAGATTGCCTTGCTTTGCCTTCCTTGATATCGTACAGGAAAGGGAGACAAGCAGACTTCAAAAGTGGGAGGAACAGCCCCAAAGTCTGACAGCTGGTCATCACTTAGTACTTGGTAGGAACATGATGACAGATGGCACCTGTCTCTCCAGAGTAGGTAGGATGAGACTCATAGATGGCTCTGGCCGAGGTTATTTGTATTAGCCTGATAGAAGATGTAATAAGGGACAATATTTCTTTTATCATATTTCCTATAGCAGGTAGGGAAAAGAAGAACATAAAATACTTATGAATAAATGAGAAATTACGTAAGTGTTAATAAATCCATTAGGGAAAGTAAGGCAAGCCAGGAGTCCTTTGCAACATATAACCAGGCAAACTAGGAGTCTGGGTAACATGTGACAAAACTGTATCAAAATGAAGAGTGAAAGAGGACCACAGAAACTTCTCAGTGGAATAGCAGCTGTGTAGTTCATGGGAGGCCCTGGATTCTGCCTACAGGACTGCAAACTTTAGTTTAAAAAAAGTTAAAATCAATAAAATTAAATAAACCTTCACTCTAGAGCTCACAGGCATGTAAACAGAAAGTTAACCAGGTACCAAGCAAATTGTGATTTTTGTGATTTGCATTTATTCTCTTTTAGGCTTGGGCCATGTTCTATATACAATCAAAAGGAAATTATTATTCTTTTCCAAACATTCACTATTTCCCAAGAAGGGCTTTAAACGTGATTTTATACCTCTGTGGAGACTGTAATAAGGAACACATCCAAAAGGTGTGTATGTCCTTGGCAGGCTCACACTGCTGTAGGAGAGCTCCCTACTCAGGCACTGACTACCCCTTAAGATGTACTTGGGATTCTGCAAGTATCCTCTTGCCTCTCCCACCTAGAAATGAAAGAAAACCAAGCTCTTGTGTCTGTGGAACACTGGACCCTTGGTTGAGAGGCAGAAGGGCTCTCCATGAAGGACAGAGGATGGAGGGTTGGCTCTGTATTGCACAGCTGCCTCACAGACTCTCCTTGGGTCTCCTGCTCTGCTTCTCCATCGCCTGTCAGTTTTTTCTCTCCTTCAGAAACCCCTTCCTCACCACGATTGAGTATTAACTGAATACTCTAAAACTCAGACATTCAGCATGTAGGCTTCCCTCAAAGACCAGAAAAGCCACATGGGCTGATGAGGACCACTTCATTCCAGCTGCAAGGGCCTTGGGTCATACAACAGAGAGCTATGCTCTCCAAGTCTGGCAAGTCTGAGATAGACCCAGCTGACTTAAGCTCCAAGCACAGACTCTTCCTGCCTCTCTCTGCTTCTGGGGGGTGGTCAGTAATTCCTAGAAGCAGCACACAGATCCCTGCCTTTATCCATACATGCTGTTTCCCTTGTGTGTTTATCCCCACACACAAGGTTCTTCTATTTGTAACGGTCTGAGTTTTGTTGGTTGAAACTTGTGCCCCTCCCTAACATCCCCCACTGATTATCCCTCCAGCAATCCTAGTCAGAACAAAGGTCCTGGGGGGAAAGACATCGGTGCGTAGGAGTATTTGGGTAGGAGATGGAGCTGGAGCCAGAGCTGGAGCAGGAGCAGGAGGAGGAGGAGGAGCTGGAGCAGGAGCAGGAGCAGGAACAGGAGGAGGAGGAGGAGGAGCAGGAGGAGGAGCTGGAGCTGGAGCAGGAGCAGGAGCAGGAGCAGGAGCAGGAGGAGGAGGAGGAGGAGGAGGAGCAGGAGCAGGAGCAGGAACTGGAGCAAGAGCTGGAACAGGAGCTAGAGCTGGAGCTGGAGCTGGAACTGGAGCAACCGCGCTCATAAAACAGATCTTTCTTCCCAGTTCATTTCTCCTCATAGATCTCAAAAGTCAGATAAGAAATTTCAGCTACCTAGGAGTTCTCTTGGGTCTCAGAAGCAGGGTCCATTTCTGGATAGTTTCCTAGGAGGTAGCATTGTGCTCCATAAGCTACCATGTCCATCTCTCTGCGTCTTACTCTGTCTTTCTCTCAACCCCCTTCCTCCCTCCCTTAACACTTCCCGATTAAATTGCCTTGAGTGGATAGAATATTTCAGGGACTCTCTCGAGGAGCTATGTTCAGTGTGAGAGGGTGGTTGGAGCTGTTAGAGAGTGTATTGTTCAAAGGGTTCAAGCCCAAGCCTTCTGAGGTAGCACTGTGCCAGGGAGTACCCTCCTGGAGAGGCAGGTCAAGCAGCAGTCTCCCATGTACAGAAGACTGATGCTCAGAACAGCAGAAGAAATACTCTGAGCCTTCACACAAAGTGCTAGTTATCAACTGAGAGCTTTGAAATCCAGGAGCAGATTCCATGAGGCAGTGCCACTCTGAGAACAGGAGGTGAGCGCAGTGTTTAGCATCCTGCCTCTATAACTGGCAGGGTTAACTTACCTCTTAACTTTTTTTGTATTTTTAAGTAAAAAGCTCTGTGCTTAATGCTATATCATCTTTATCCATCTTAAGACCATAGACTATATCAGGTATATAAAAGTTCTCCCTCTCTTGCCTTTGTAAGACCCTCATCAGACTGTTATAATCACATAGAAAACAGAAACATGTATAGATGAATTTTCCTAGATAGATGACTGCATGCCTATTGTGACATTTAGAAAAAACTAGTTACAACAGCCAAGAGTAATATAATAAGTGTAGCAATAAGATTTAACAATGATTATATGAATGTGAATTGTTTCTGGAACTTTGTAGTCTTCTCAGACCATTCTTGATCAGGAGACCCTAAAACTACAAAAATCAAAAAACTTGAATAAGGGGGAACCTAAGTTGTGTCCTATCTTCAAATGTTTATCCTGACCTTGAACTAAATTATAATCTAGCAATTAAGCTTTATTTTGAGCTGCATGTTTTAGGGAAACCCTTTGATTGGCAGTAACCTCTGTAGAGATCCTACCATAAAGAAGTCCCTTTCTGAGACGCCAGGACTCAGGACTCACAGGATATGATGTGACGATGAGCCCGTTTCAAACCACGGCACCGACTCAGCTTCCTGCAGACCCACATCTGCTCCTTCTCCATGTGTGAAGCATGCTCAGACTGGCTTCCAGTCTTTCACAACACACCGGTGGATGAACAGGAGACCCTAAGGCTGAACTTGTAAGTGATGGAGTACTTTCTCTCTCAGGGCAGGATTGTGGAGCAGAGTAAGGCCTGGTGTGGTTCTCTCCTCCAGCATTTCTCACTATGTAGATGCTCTCCTTCCAAATCATAGGACGTTTGTGTACTTTGTATGTTAGGAGTCTTGCTTTAAATTCCTTCTAAGCTGGTAGGTTTACTTGCTTGAAAGTCACCCTTCCCCCACTTTTAAACCCAGGCAGTCACCTTGTAGAAGGTCCTTCTGGCATCTCTCTAGCAACACATCTTCACGTCTGCCAATCATTCACGCTAGACTTTGATCTTTTCAAAGTCAGGGGCTGGCAGTTATGTGTCCCTGTATTCTTGGCTCTTAGGTTGCTAGTATGCACGATTTTTTTTTCTAACATGCGTTAATAAAGGAGATGAATATAGCATTGCATATAGAAAGTTAAAGGCAATCCTCAGAATTCATGATGCTAATAATTTCTATCTAATCCCACTGGGCATCATAAATCTTATGTGCTTAGTAAATGTAAAACAGAACTTACAGGGAGACTAATATTTGCGGGAATATAGTAGAGCAAAGATTTGCCAAGAATTTATCATGCTTTATCTTAATGTAAACTTTGTCCTAACTTTGTGTTTTTGCCTTATTTTATGGCTCAAAACATAAGTATAATTTGCCTAAATTCTTGCATCTTGTAAAGATGGAAAGACCTGGTACTGCGGCATATACCTTGTAATCCCAGCAATTTGAGAGTCTGAGTCATATAGCCACCTCTTGGAGAAATGTCTCAGATTGGATGTGTCTGCCACAAGCACAGAAGTCTCTTCCCTAGTCCCAAGCTCTCTCTTTTCTCTATCTTCTTTAGATTGTTTCACGTTTGCTCTGAAACCCAATTAAATGCTAAGATTCTCCAGGTAATTCTGAGAAAGGTCGTGATATTCATCTATCATTGGACATTAGAGGATAACAGATGGCTGATACCACTGAAATACACAGTATAGGAAGCAATCTGTTGGCTACCTTTTATCAAGGCATGGAGTAACATGACGGATAAGTTACAAAGAGCTCCATGATATAAGAGAAATGTTAAACCATGCTTGGTATGGTATGCAGTCCTTGCATACAGGAAGACAAGATATTATCTTCAGTTTGAGGCCAGCCTTGAGCTACAAGTGAACTGCAGGCCGACAAAACCCAGTCAGTAAAAGCAAACAAAAAGGATAAGGAGGAAAGGAAGGAAAAAAGAGCAGAGGGGAAGGAAAGAAGGAAGGGAGGGTGGGGGCAGAAGGAAGAGAGTGGGGACAGAAAGAAAGAGCATATTTTCTAAGGCAGCAGGCATTAAGTATATTCATAACCAGAAGCACTTAATGAGGAGTGTCACTGCCCTGAGGAGGAGAGAGAGCCCTGGGAAGGTGCCTGCGGGCCCAAGTTTCCTACTGAGCAAGTCTACACTTGTCTTCTCCTTGAGTCTGCCACTGATGGTAAGGCTCCCCTCAGCTATGCCGCAGATATGTGCATTTTCTAGTCAATCTTCCATTTCCCCTCTTTTTATAGATGAGAGCAGGAAAAGTGTGACTTTCTTTTGCGCTGTCACAAATGACATTGACTTTTTTTTCCCCAATGGAAACTCCTAGAAATAATTAATATCCAAGAATATCATCTTTATACAGCTACTCACTCCTGGAGAAATTCCAAGGTTAGAAAGTGTCAAAAGGAATTTGAATTGATTTTGCCACCTGGGGTCAAATTTTCTATTCTAGTCATAAGTCAATTTTCATAAAAAATGTATACTCCAACTTGGGAAATACCCTAATTTCAAGGGATGAAAACCATAGTCACCCATTTCACTGCTGATTTTTTAAATATTCAAAGCTTTGATATTTTGCTTTGCTCTTTATTTCCTAAAGTTCTAAGGGTCCATAGCAGCAAAGGTGATGCTAATTCTCTCGATTCCATTTTAAAATAGTATAAGATCCTCTACAATAAGACCGTAATTTCTGATTTGTCAAGTATTAGTAACAGAATATTTATCAAGTTAATTAAGAGCTGGAAAGATGGCTCAAAGGTTAAGACCACTCTTCATAACACTAACTCCAGTTTCAGGGGACCTTACACTCTATTAGGATACTTTAGGCACCACATGCATGGAGTGTACACACACACACACACACACACACACACACACACACACACACACACACCAGCAAAATAATCATTCACACAAAATCAATTAGTTTTTATTGTTAAAGATTTTATTTAAGGGATTCATTTTAGAAAAGTTAATTCAAGATGTCATCCTTTCAATAGTTATGATATCAGAAGTGATCACATGCTGTAATCACTTAAATAAGATAACACTTTATTTTCATATTTAGTTAAAGGAAAGAGAAATGAATGGATGGATGTGCATATGCACAGGTAGATTGAATGAATGAATGTGCAGATGGATGCACAAACTAGTACATATATTAGTGGATGGACAAATGGATAAATTGATGATTGGATAGGTGGACAGTTGGATGGGCAGATGGATAGATGAATAAAAGGACAAATGGATGTGTGGACAGATAACTGAATGGATGAAGAGATGGATATGTGGGTGAATAGATGAGCAGATGCTGGATGGATGGGTGGATAAATATATCTACAAATGGGTATAGGGATATATAGATCTATGGATGGATTTATGAATTTATCTATGAATGCATTTATGAATAGATCTGTGAATAGGTGGGTGGGAGAATAGATGTATGGATGATTGGGAAATGTACAAGTGACTAGATTAATTTCCTTTTTCAAACTAGTATATTTGGATGTGCTTTATGCTTTGGATAGAACTGAAGAGGTCATTTTTAATAATTTAGAAAATGTAAAATATTTAGTAAATTTAAAATACAGAATGCTATATTTCTAAATAGCAAACACCATATATTTAAACATTTGTGTACCCTAATATAAAGAAAATTATTTTTACTTACTTTCACACATAAGCATTTGAATAACTATTAAGTCAAGACAGTAATTACTATTTATTGTTGATCCAATATGTAGTTAATTGTTTATCAATTAAATAATAAATTCCCCTTTCACTCAGTTTTTCTGTTCTTTCTTATCATCTACCAGCAGATATTTCTTCATTCACCTTATAGAGTAAGTAAATTAAATGATTTCTTTCTTTTAACACACTTGGCCAGACTTCATCTAACTTGCCTGTGACTAACCTACCATGGGTGTTTTGCATAACATGATTGAATTTGAGCTCTGACGGCAGGAATGTTTAGGAGATAAGGAGTGAACCGTTTTGCCCACAGCACTCTCTTGCTGGAGGCGGGGTGAGAAATCTTAGACTTTAATCTCCTGGCAGCTCCACTTTTTCCATGGCTTCCTCTCAGTTTACTGAGCCATTACCAGCGTGCCTGGCAAGGGAAACAATTGCAGGGGTTTTATACCCCAGGTGGTAAAGGCTTATGACAAGACATTGAGGGCCTTTATAGTGTGTTGAGGACAGAAGAAATGATCAAGTTATCACTGGTGGAAGGGCAGGTAAATGGAAGCCTAGTGGACCATTTGGATAGGGAAGGCAGGAGGTCTGGGGCAGTGTGCCAACAGAGGGGAGCATGGGGCCTTGAGGTGGGAGACATCCTAGGAGATAGGAAGGTAGAGTGTGGTTAAGCAGTGTGATTGCAGGAGCTGGCCAAAGCTGAGCTATCATCCTTAGCAGGTGACAAGCCACAATGTCTTTGTACATGGGAGAATGCACAGAGTATTGTGAATGCAGGGAGTATTGGTGGTTTTAGAGAACTGATCACATCTGAGGTGCCAATCTGAAGATGTGTGGCAGGGTTAGCAAGCAACAGAAATGGCCAAACTTCGATCATGCTTCAAGGGAGAGAGAGTCAGGAAGCTCAAGTTGGAGGAGCATGGGAATGGCAGAAGAATGTAATAAATGGGAGGTATGTGGTAGAAACACAGATCTGGAGACATAGTGGATGTCAAGAGAAGGTGGGGCACAAAGGGAAGGAGGAAATGCTGTCTTCTTCTATAAGATGGTATGTAATTGAGCCTTTGGCTTCAGTGCTCTGACTGGTTTTGAATGGCTTTGGGATTTCCAGGTAGAGGAAAGACTATCTCTGGATGGGGAATTTCAAAGACAAAGACATGGGATTTTAAGTTACTTATAGTTTCAAATTAGTGAAACACTTTGTCCTTTCATTTAGTTTCCAGTAAACACTACTCACTGTAGACAACTGGTCAACCAAGAGGCCAGGAACTCTGTTCATGACGTTTTGCAGACAGTTTTAATTATACACCTTTCTTCAGTATCATATAGACAGACAGCCTATTAAGCCTGTGCATGTGAGTCCAAGAAGATGCTTCACATAAAGCCAAAGGATGGTGATTCTGAAAATGATGACTTGATGTGGAAAGGATCGGGCTCTTTCTTTTCATTGGATTTGTATCTCAGCATATCCACATTCTAGAGTGTTCTGTGTAGTCAGGAGACCACTGTTAATGCTGAGCCAGGGAGTAGCAGAGAAGTAGGACTGGGAGTTTGAAATAATATCTAGTTCTCATTTCTTCCTCAGACGAAGGCAGCTCTCAGGACTAACTGACTAACTGTATCCTCAGAGTTAAAGCATTTGTCAGTGGCATAGAAATTGTTGCTTCAAAGAGCTGCTAGGGGGAGTGGGGAGAGAAAATAGCAAGTCCAAGTCCACAAACCTGATTTATTCTTCTGACTATGATTTCCAGGTAAACAATCTTCATTTCTTCTTCCTACAGGCAAGGAAGAAAGAAAGTCCCGGGGGGATAGGTGGCTAAGATTTATCCTGTATCTCTGATGTTTTATAATGAAAGGAAACTTTGTTATATGAAGGGTAGGCCCTGCAGCTAATTATGAAGTCTTTCAAACTCAAAGACCTGTCTGCAGTATTCTCATAGCTTTTATATTTATACTGAAAGGCTTCACTGAAGCTTGGGAATTTAGCTTGAGCGTTTCTTACCTGGCAGATCAGGGTGCAGGTGAGAGCTCGGATGAGAGAAATGACTGTAACTATTGTTAGAAAGAAGGAACTGGTCTCCCAGGAACAGGACACAAACTTTTTTGGTTTACTAAGTGCTGAATCTGGAGTATTTGTAGCGTGTAGTTTTGAAAGACACTGGGTATTTGGAAGCCTGAAGAATAGGCAGGTCTTAAGGAAGGCAAATTAACACCACCATAAGCATTACCTTCATATGAAGACAAAAATCAATTTACCCCCATCAAGAACCTTGGCATGGTCTGTGTTGGAAGCCTGCGACCTAAGGCTGGATGTATGCTGGTGCCTCTGAGCAACAGTGGACAGGGAGGACTTCCCTCACGTGCCATTGAATACTTTGGGCAAGAGGAGGGGCTAAAACAGAAAGCTGCCACATCACCAATGATACACGGGACCTTACTCCATCTTGTAAGGATTCTGGTGTAGGAATAATTATTAAAACTCCCAGTCTGGGGCTTCTTCCTGACCTTTGGTTATTGAGTTCTAGGAAGAAAGACACACACACACACGGCCTTTATATTTACAATATGTCTTAAGCAACACAGTAGCTGGGCAGCTGCCTCCCCTCCATGCTGTTAGAATCTACTTCCCTATCAATAGCCCTGAATTATTACTTACTATTTACTATGTTCTGTCTGGGCTTCTCTTAGTTCTACTTGGGCAGCCCTGGGCGGTGCCATGTTTTTATGGCTCAGCTAATCCATGGCAGCTTTTCCTTTCTCCTCTCCTGTATGTTCTTCCTTTATTCCAAGGCTGCTTCCTCCTCCTCTTTTCCTGCCCCTGGTCTCTGCCCCAACCTGCAAAACCTCAATCACACAAAACCACACCTACGCTTCTTCTGCCCAGCTATTGGCTGCTGGTATCTTTCTTCACCAATCACAATTCTCCTCTTTGTGGTAACCGGTCTTGGGAGCTGTGCGTTAGTATTAGAATACAAGTGGCATCAAGCCAACCCAGTATATTCTGGTTTCTGAAAGTGATGGAGGTCACTTTCTCCTCCTTTATCTGCCATTCTGAAAGCAGAGACAGCTGACTCAGCAGGTGGGAGCATAGTGAATACCAGGAGAGAGAGAAGAGCTGTGGAGGGTTCTGAAATCAGCCCCTGGACATTACCACTTGAAAGAGCTGACCCCTTCCCTTGAAGAGAGAAGTGAGCATGCAAAATTTATAGCCACGTGACACATGGAGAAGGGACTGGCACTGATCTGAGGAGACTAGCAAGGCAATTCCTTCTTTCAAGGAAGAACGGCCATCCAGGATACAGTGGGCAGGATAGGCTTAGGTCAGCCCTGTGCTAGAGAATACAGAGCATCGAAGGAGGAAAATTCTAGCACATAATAAAATCTTTACCGATATGGTTATTATTATTATTATCATTATTATTATTTACTATTATTATTATTGACTGCACTAGGGATTGCTGTAGGATCTTGCACACACTGGGTGAGTACTCTTCTGCTGGGTGCCAGCCCCAGCCCTGCCCCCTTCCCCCAACTTTTTATTTTGAGACAGGGTTGTCAAAGCTGACTGTACCATGCTTAGCCCAGGTTGGTCCTGAACTTGTGTGCTTCTGTCTCAGCCACCTGAATAACTGAATGGCAAGCCTGAAACACTAGCAAATAGATCCTTGAATTTCCCCATCAAATATCAACCAGGACTCTGGCTTTGGCTGCACCAACATCATGAAGAGCTTTTTAAAGTCAAATCAATTATAATGTGTAAAGTCACCCCAGGGAGTTGCAGGAATAGGATGGTCCTAGCTATGGAAGCTTCTCAGTGATTTTGCTTTTGTGTTTGACTTTGAATTTCAAAATGGAGCCATACCAGTTTGTGGGATGAAGGTGAAGAATAGCCACTAGTCCCTGTCACCTGACTGCACATGAATGGTTCAGAAAGCTTAGATTTGGGTCCTCACAGATCAGGGGATGGCAGACTTTAAGATAAGGAAAAGAGAGGTGCACACAGGTGTGTATCTGAGGCCTGCACTCAGGTCCTTCCTTCAGAGGCAAAGGGAGCTTCTATTTGCTTTGTGCCTTTAGATGTAGCATAGGTTTTGCACCGTGAGACATTTGCATCAGGTGTCTTCAGCTAAGCACCTTCCAAACACAGGTGTTGATGTAGCTTACCATTCTGCTGGTTGGGAGTTTGGGCTGAGATCTCTTGGCTGATTCCTCTGCTCTCAGCAGGGTTCTACAATAATCTGGGAGCAGCCATGAATTCGCATAACAGCTTGCTGTGGAGATTGGCTAGCTAAGCATCAAGGAGATGCATTGGTGTTCTCCCTGCATTTCTGTGGGAGGGTGCCATATCCTCTGGAATTAAAGACAGTTGTGAGCTGCTATGCGGTTGCTGGGGATTTCACTTGGGTCCTCTGGAAGAGCAGCCAGTGCTCTAAACCCCTAAGCCATAGCTCCAGCACTCCTTGTTGTTGATGAATAACAAGAGGGAGATCTCATCAGCCATGCTCCGTGTTGTGTAGTTTTAGCAAAACTGGTGGAAAAGGTTAAAAATCAAACCACAGGACAAAGGAAGGCTTGGTTCTCTTCTGTAAACTAACAACAAATTTTACATCATCTCTTAAAATGTTTTGAATTTAAATTTTATTTGTATTAATTTGCATGTGTAGGTAGGTGCCCATGGAAGCCAGAATAGGGTATCAGACTCCTGGAGCTGGGGTGAGCAGGCAGCTGGGAGCCCCACAGCTTGTGGGTGCTGGGAACCAGAGCAGCAATTCCTGTGCTGCTGAAGCAGGATATTGTATCTCTTTGTCACTGTCTCAAATGTTAGATCGAACTGCCTGTCTGTCTGTCTGTTCATCTGTCCGTCTGTTCACCCATCCATCCATCTATCTATCTATCTATCTATCTATCTATCTATCTATCTATCTATCCACACACATATGTATATAAAATATATATTTAATATACCGAAGGATGACAAACAAAACAGACAATTTAAAAATTTTTTGGGTGAATACTCTACTCTTATATTTAAATTGCATATACTCTAATTTTCTTAGGACCCAGATGTCACTGAGAGATCACTTTACTTTAAGTGGTGTGAGTTTGTATCTTTTGTTATAATCAAATTCATGGTGTAAAATGAGCCTGTGTATTCATACAAGAGGTTGCTGAGGGACTGACTGTTCCATGGTCAACTGGAAACTGTGTACTTCTGTTTTATTTAATTTTACTTTGTCTTGTCTCAACAATAAAGTAGATGGCATTTATAAATTCTCTGGCCTTTACATGCAAGTTCATATATACACAATATATATGCATGGACATGTGCACACATATACTCACACACGTGCACACTAATGCATGCACACACATGTATATACACACTTATTCATACACACACCACACATACATACACATGCATGCCCCCCACACTTACATATGCACACACATTTACAAACACACTCATGTACACATATGCTCACATACTCATACTTACACTCTTACACAAATACACATGCATACACACTTATACACATACACATGCACACACTCACAGACCCACACACATACACACATACTCACATACATATACACATGCAAACACATACACACCACACACATTCAAATACATGCAAAAACACAAGTATGCACATAAACATACACTCAAACTAATAATACAAAGTCTTTCCTAAGAGCCTTAGTCTCTTTCTCTCTAGTAAACAGTTTCTCACACAACGTGGACCTTCACCTTAGAGCCAGCAATATACTTGCCTGTCAGTATTCGTTGCTTATAGAATGTCATTGGAGTATTGTTGTTTAACTCGGTGTTACAGAACAATTATAAGGAGTATACCCAAGTCCACTCTGCCCCATGAAATTCACAAGCTCTGCTCCGGCCGGTGCACCATGAAAGTTTTTCCCTTGCTAAAAAAACAAGAAGTAAGCAAGGACAGATGAACAAACCCAAGAAACTAGCACTATAGTCTGTCTTGGACAAAACAAAATTATTACTGGGATGTTATCAAACATCTGAATCTAAGGAAGGTTTGGCAATGTGTTTGGAGGCCCTGATGTCAACAGTAGGAAGTGAAAAGATGACTTTCTCTTGCCACTGCGCATCCACAGGGACGTGCAGGCTCTTCTTGCCTTTAAAGCGGAGGGACTGAAGTCCAAAGACATGGCGTGGCTTAGATTTAGTTACCAACAGTTTCTGCTTTAAAGGAGGAAATCAAATTAATGAAGGCATTAATGGACACCACGTTCTTGTTAAACACAGTTTGTAGGATTTGCACTTGATCATCATGAACATGGGCTCTGAGTCAAATGAGCTATAATCAAGTAGAACAAATTGCATTGCAGGGTCCCTTCTTGCTGATTGGAATTGGCACGTGACAGTGAATGGGTAGCCTTTCCTTGCTAGCTCTCATCCTAAGGGCAGACGGCCACTTGACTTTTTCTGTGTACCAGCTTCCTGCTTCCTGCTGCTTTAACCCGAGTTCTCCCTCACTCTCTCTTGCTCTTCAGTTTAGCTTGGCCCCTTGCCCACAGAAGCACATACTTCCTTAGAATTTTGATCCTAGAGCAGGATTTACAGGTCAACACCTTGACAGTTGGGACAAGATGATTCTCTGTTGTAGGAGAGTGATATGTGGGGTTGTCCTGTGAATTTTTAAACTTGTACTGGCATCCCTGGCATTCAAGAGATAACGTCATCCCTTGCCTCCATAATGAGATGTCAAGACCTCCTAGCTTCTGTTTCCAGCTATGAGTCCCTGAGATGTCCCCAGGTCTTGTCAAGTGTTTCACAGTAGCCTCTGTTTCAGAGCAACACATGGCAAAGCTTGTATGATTAGTGTGAAACTAAAGGGAGAGATTTCAAGTTGCTTGCTTCATTAGTCTGTCTGAGAAAT
Organism: Rattus norvegicus; assembly: GCF_021556685.1. NCBI lineage: Eukaryota > Metazoa > Chordata > Mammalia > Rodentia > Muridae > Rattus > Rattus norvegicus. The sequence continues at coordinate 49,863,621 of NC_141544.1, read as the reverse complement.
AACGCATACGTCCATGTTGATTTTCTTGTGTGTGCACACACACAGCTGCCCATGTTAATTTTCTTGTGTGAGCACACTCGTGCGTGCGCGCACACGCATACACATACACACACACGTACACATATACCTACCCATGTTCATCTTCATACCCATGTTGATTCTCATGTGCATGCACACACAGACACAGACACGCACAGACACACACACACACACACACACACACACACACACACACAACTGTTTGCTTTGCTTCATGTACATGATTCTGATCTTCCATTCCCATTTTAGTATTGGTTTTATTCTGCCTTAAAGACTAATAGAAGCACAGAAGTGTTGTTGTATTTGATTGTTAATGGCAGTTGTGGTTTAGGAAGGCTGTCTCTGGTTCACATGTGACACCTCCCAGCGTCCTCAGATGGACAGAGCTGTCACTCCAGTCTCGCGGAAGAAGGACACTCCTATGAGTCACTCATCTTCTAAATTCAGACCTTGTAAAAATACCACCTTGAGGTAACGGTCTCAGCCTGTGCCTCAGTGGAATGTGAACAGTCAGAACATAGCTCTGGGCTGTTGCTCTTGAGCCATTCAGCTGACTGACTAGAGAAGGCCAACCTCTCTTGTCCAGGCTCACTGTATTTACATAAAGTTATGTTGATTACAGTGTTTTCTGTGTCTACAAAATACCTTCGCTCTGACAATACATAGATTAGAATTTTGCTTAAGTAGCTGCACTCTACTGCCTGGCCAACTAGCATGGAACTCACCATCCTGTGCACAAACATGTCAAGACATAGGAAAATGAAAGCTACTTGGACATGATTTTGAAGTATTGAATTATTTGAATTTGAATTTCAATTACTGATTCATAAATTCCGCAGGCAATGGATGGAGTTAATTTATAAAATGCAGTGAAGTTAAGCCTCAGTGGGGGGTTTGGGTGGTGACTGCACACAGAGAAGGACAGACCTTGTTGAAAAAAAATGCATGAAGTTCTATGCTGCCTTTTGATCCATTGGTCATTATAGGTGAACTAATTCCTCAGTGTGCTTCTCATTGAAAACTGAGGCAGAATGACCTAGTCTTCAGGGACTCTGGAAAGGCCTAGAATACAAACACGATGCCTCTCCCCATATTACAATGCTTGCACAGAGTTCTATTGAGAGTGCTGGCTATTTACGTAAGGTTCCACATTCCCACCTTAGTCCCTGCATTCTAGCAGGCTGGATATACCCACTCTACTGCTCCTGCAAGCTGAGAATCATAGGAGACACCAGAGCATGGCACTGTAAACTGAAGCTTACATTCAGAGTCATGTCCATGGCCTAAAAAGTGACCAAGAGAGAGGCTACTGGGCTGAACCCAGAACTAAATCAGAATACGCAGCAGAGATAAATTGCTCGTGAGCAGAGCCTGGAGAACAGGACCCTGGCTGGGCTGCGTGGACACCACACTTCTGACTCACTTCCTAAAACTCAGGAGCTATGTTTTAGGTACCTGCATGCCAGCCCACAGAAACATGGAAGGACTGACTCCCAAGGAGGACATGGCTGAGAATAATTGTGGCTTCTTTTAAGACTCCCATGTGTTTTTCCTTGTTGTGTGTACAGCCCTACTTCAGTACTCTTGCTAAAGCTCTAAGTGGATTAGCCCAGTGCATGTTAACCTTGAAGAATGCTGTGGGAATAAACATGAACATCATAAATCCAGCTTTTAGCAATGGTACTGACAGACTTTTAATTTAAAAACAAACTTATCTTTAATTTGTAGTGAAAGGGTTTGGCCAGCAGGTAAAGTGCTCTTTGAAAGCGATCTGGATGTGAGTTGGTCCCCAGAACACAAATAAAACAGTTGGATGTGGTAACACATGCTTATAATGCCAGCACCAAGGAGGTGAAGACAGGCAGATGCCTAAGGCTTGCTGATATCAAGGTTGTCCTTTGTCTCTACCAATGTGTGTGTGTGTGTGTGTGTGTGCACGCACACAGAGGGCTGAGAGATCCCCCAGGTCCATCTGTGACAGCTAAGGACATAGAGACCTTAAAATGTTCCTTAGTCCTTCCAGGACTTGTTTGAATTCTAAAAGCCAAAAAGACAAAGAGGTTTGTATGGATCTTTTTAGCACATAAAGCCCCAGGAGTGTCTCCTATTCCTTAAGGCACCATGCAGTTCCCTCCTTTCCCCATCTTTTCCCAGGTACCTACTGGGGTTTCTTTCCTGACCCCTGCCAACTCACAGAGAAAGACAGATTTTGACAGAACCAGGAAGAGTTGTTCTGTCTCCATGGAAACGTCAATTCACATTTCGCAGGTACAGGGGCTGCTCCTTAAGGCCAATGACTGAATGAAGGCTGCTGAAGGTTTCCTGCTGCAATGCTTAGCCAAAAATAACCTGGCGGGCCACCACTCCTCACCACCTCATGGAAAGAGGCATTAAGCCTGCTGGATACCAAATGTCGACCTGGGTCTGTCTTCCTGCTAAATGGAGAGGAAGGGAAATGAGAGGTTTAAGGGTGGGGAGCCAGCGGCTGTGTGTCTCCCACGTTTCCGTGGTTGAGGAAACAGCATGCTTCCTCTATTGACTGGATCATGAAATGTATTCTAACTCCTTCACCCCGGGGCACCCGATAATTTGTATTTCAGCAGAAGTATTATAATTACATAGTTTAGAGTTAGAATTAATTAGCATTTGGGGAAGTAGTGATACAAACCAAGCAGTTATTAAAAATTAATTTCAATAGAAGTCAGTTTGGAGGGTCTTGGTTTTCTTTTCATTAGTTCATAGATGATGTCATCAGTCATTCAACTAATCTCCCCAAAACGTTAGCCATTTCATCATTGGAAGCCAAAAACGATATTCAATGTAACCCTTTAGAAATATGGCCTGTTGCCAAATACATGTATCATAACACATTGATATAAATTTAGTCAAAAATCCTATCAAATACTGTATCAGACCCAGCAGACTCTTGACAGCCATTAAATCATTTTCCAAGTCAGCAAATGTATTTCCTTGTGTAGCACAAGAGGCTCCTGGCCAGGCTTAGTACCTGGAACTACAATGTGTCTTTGACTTCCCAAAATGTTACTGTTTCGTTCTTTGGAAAGATAAGTAAAAAGGACCATGTATATGATTAAGAAAAATTTTGTTACCTTCAACTGGGGTTTTGCAAGCTCATATGCTGAAGTTCTTGGAACTCAAAGAAAAACTCAGTTCAATTTGACTTTTCTAAAGCAGATAATTTCTCCATGGTTTATAAAAGGCCATCTTTGTTCTTAGACAATGATGTCCTAATATTTATAGGGAAGGAAGCGTGAATATGCAGCTTCCTCTCAACTCACTCATTAGCAGTGACAAGAGATATTGTTCCCATTAGACAGAGAGGGAGACTCTAGAGAAAATGTGACGCTGCTGTCAAGAGTTGAGGGGCTGTAGGTCATTGTTCTTTTTCTTTAAATTTGATTTGTATCTTTTAATAATGATTTAAAGTTTAATGCAATATACAGCTTTTGATTAAATAATCTTTTTTAATTTTGTGCATGTAGTTATGCGTACATACGTGTGTGTGTGTATGTGTGTGTGTGTATGTGTGTGTGTGTGTGTGTGTATGTGTGTGTATGTGTCTGTGTGTGTGTTTTCATGTATGGCCAGGAAGGCTACACACCTTCTTTGAGACAGGGCCTCTCACTGGTCTCAAGTTCACCAATTAGACTACCCTTGCTAGTCAGAGAGCACCAAGGATCTCCTGTCTTCTTTTTCCTTCCCATCCCTGAATTACAAGTGCTCACTATCAAGTCTGTCTTAGTATTTTTATGTGGGTTCTGAGGATCAAACTCAGGCCATGAGTCATCTTCCCAGTCTAGTTTCCAATTTTTTAGAAACAGTTAAGAAAATCTGTGCTTCAGAAAGGGACTTTAGAAAGGGATATATTTGGAACATGCTACTTGTATTTCACAACAGTAGTAATTCATATTATGTCTGGAGAAAAAGAATTTCTTGTGGTTGGGAATTTTCCAATATTATAAAGTAATTCTTTAGAGAAAAATACTAACAAATTCCTTATGCAGCCCCCTCTGGAAAGCACTAGTTCAGGTATATTTGGTGTTTCCTCTAAAACCACATCAATCCCTCTGAGGGATGCAGGGGTCAGCTCCCCAAGTCCACACCACTTACTAGAAGTCAGTACTGTTCTCCTCAGAGGGTGGCTAAGAGGAGATTGCTCACTTTTAATAAGACCTGTTACTAAACCTGAAGTATTGATGGTTGAATAACTTTGGTTTTTGTCCATTCTAGCTCCGTTTCTGTTGCTATGATCAATACCCTGACACCAATCAACTTAGGGGAAAAAGGGGTAGCTCAGAGGTCCAGGTTGCTCTCTTGTTTGCTTGTGTTCAGTTCAATTTCTCCATTCTTACACAGTCTAGGACCCTCTGCCTAGGGAATGATGCTGCCCACTGTGGGATAAGGCTTTCCATATCTATTAATTAGAACAGACACAAAGATGCCCAGGACCAACCTGATTTAGGCAATCAATACCTCCTTGAGACCCTTTTCCTGAGTGATTTTAGATACAGTCAAACTGACAAAGCTAACCATCACAGCTACTTAGCACACCATATAAATTTATGTGCCATTTACTAGAGTAAGACAATATGGAAAGTAATACAATTTTTTTTTCCAGATCCTTCTGTATAATCCCCATAGAAGGAATTTTTGTCTTATATGTAAATGAATGTCAGTATTCTTTTCATCTTCTTGCATATGCCTAGGAATTCTAGAATTTTCTTACCGGAGCTCAAGTGCTATTACTGAATCTTTATAAAGTCTTGGAACATGTAGATTTTGCCACAGCACCACGTCCTTTGCCCATGTCTACAGATTTCATGTGATGAGCAGATGGAATATGGCACAGGATTTACTGAGAAGATTGTTCACCTTTCCTAAAAACTGCTTCTGTCTGGTTGTGCATTTTTAAACACCCTTTGCCACTTTGTATTTGAACAAAAGAGACCTTGTTTCATCAACTTGATTTCTTTTTTTCTTTTTTCTTTTTTCTTTTTTTTGCCTGCCTCAAAAAAGAGTAAAAACGGGTCTCTGACAACATTGGGTTCTACTAATTTTCTGAATTTAATTTTCTACCATTTTCTGAATGATTTTTCTACCGTGGATCTGGGGCCAGCAGCTCCCCTGGCTAATCTTTATGTTTCTTAAGAAAGTTTTCAGTTGCTGGGAATTGAACTCCGGACCTCTGGAAGAACAGTCAGTGCTCTTAACCTCTGAGCCAATACCCTTGCTAGGGAATAGGGAGGCAAAGTTTAGAACAGAGGCAGGAGGAGCACCCATTCAGAGCCTGCCCCACATGTGGCCCATATATATACAGCCACCAGACTAGATAAGATGGGTGAAGCAAAGAAGTGCAGACCGACAGGAACTGGATGTAGATCTCTCCTGAGAGACACAGCCAGAACACAGCAAATACAGAGGCGAATGCCAGCAGCAAACCACTGAACTGAGAATAGGACCCCCGTTGAAGGAATCAGAGAAAGGACTGGAAGAGCTTGAAGGGGCTCAAGACCCCATATGTACAACAATGCCAAGCAACCAGAGCTTCCAGGGACTAAGCCACTACCTAAAGACTATACATGGACTGACCCTGGACTCTGACCTCATAGGTAGCAATGAATAGCCTAGTAAGGGCACCAGTGGAAGGGGAAGCCCTGGGTCCTGCTAAGACTGAACCCCCAGTGAACGTGATTGTTGGGGGAAGGGCGGCAATGGGCGGAGGATGGGGAGGGGAACACCCATACAGAAGGGGTGGGGGAGGGGCTAGGGGATGTTGGCCTGGAAACTGGGAAGGGGAATAACAATCGAAATGTAAATAAGAAATATTCACGTTAATAAAGATGGAAAAAAAAAAAAGAAAGTTTCCAGTTGGGAAATGGCATCCAACTTTCAAACCGAGGATTCATATAGCTGGATTCTCACTCTCTATTGCACGTCTCAAAACCCAGTGGGACGAGTATTGCTTCCAACCACCACATGGGAATGTAATGAATGCTGGCATCCTGTGGCACTCTGCAGCCTGGAGGCTGAGAGCAGTAAGTAACAGGCTCCGTCTCCTTTGTCTCTGACATCAGCAGAGGAGGTGGTATAACAGGTTACATGTAGAAGTGCAGGCATTCAGGACACCAGAGCAGGACTCCAGTAAACAGTTAACAATCTCCAGAGATGGGGTTGAGGTTGTGCTTAGCCTGTAAAGCACCTGTTTCACAAGCATGAGAACCAGAAAAAAATAAGAAAACCAAAGAAGAGAGACATTATAGTGTGGTACCTGCTTGTTATCCCAGTACCGGGATGTCAGAGACAGTAGGATCCCTGGGACTCACTAGCCAGCCAGCCTAGCCTGCAAGCTTCAGGCCAGTGAGAGAACCTGTCTCAAAAAGAAAGCGTGGTATGTGGCAAATGAGAAATAACATTTGAGTTGACCTCTGCCCTCCCCCCTACATACAGACAAGAAAGCAAGGGGAGCCCAATCAGTTCAAAGTTTCCTTCTAAAGTTTGATTTGCAGCTATAACTTCCTTATCTTGTCATTGGCATAATTTTGAACATCTGACTCAATAAAAAGGAACCAAGTTCAGATACTGTACTCATCTCATAAAGACCACATTCTGATCAATGGTTATAGGTGCAGTCTTCCGAGTCAAGAATGCTGTCACATCTCTGTACAGAGGAGCATATGTCAGCATGGTGTGTTAAAGAATTACACTATGTGTGGGGATGGGGTAGGGAGGCACTTAGGGCATCGCAGTTACAAAGTAGCTCCCCAAGTGAGCTCACAGGATAAGTGGAGGTCAACGGAGAGATTCTGAAAGCAACTTCAAAGCTTAGCAATGCCCAGTTCTCTTAATGATAGCCTGAGAGTCCCTCTACACTGGATGGGACATTAAAGGGCACAGAGTAACACCAGCGGAGAGAACTCATGGTGACATTTGCCTCCTTGAAATGTCTCCAATGTGCCAGAAAGCAGTGTTTAAAAGGCAGAAATCTGAGTGCAATGAATCCAAGAAAAGGCACCAACAGAGACTTTTCTCTTAGAATTGACCAGATACTTTTTTCTTTCTGGATGTTATGAATAAATTCTTTAGGTTTTCTCATTCTTACTAAGTAACAAAATAAACCACTTAAAAATCACCAGAAATTTTGAGCATGCAGATGTGCTTAGAATACTCTTCAACACGAAATGGATACATGTTATCAATTTTCCTTTGCAAAATTAAAAGGAAAATGTTACTTTAAAGCTGTTGTGAACTTCTGACAGTTGGTGGACTCAGCTGCCTGCAGCAGTGTGGGTCAGCGTCTTCATGTATGCTCGAGGTGAGCTAGCTGTATTTCTATGTGCCTCTGCAGCTCAAGTTTCTGCTTTTTAAATCAGTAGGGATATATCGCTTGTTGAGTATATGCCCTGCCCAGTTCCCTTACCCCATCCCTTTTCTCAACCCTCTCCCTCCTATTAAACCTGTTTGTTCCTGTAGACAATTTCATTTCTATTTTTATTTAATCAAGGCACACATGCTTTATGTAGCTATATGGGGGAAATACCTTATTTTCCCAGAGACTGTCTTCTTTCACTTAATCTGATTATATCTTTTCTTATTCGTATTCCTACAAAAACAGCCTAATGTCATTCTTCATGGCTGGAAATTCTATTGTGTATGTATGCACCCTGTTCCACCTGGGCTGGCTCCATGGCTTCGGTTGTTATGCACAACGGCTTATTCAGCCATTGATTACCTATAGCATCTCATCTAGGGGTGGGGCCTCCTGAGATTTCCCTTGTGCACACTGAACCAGGATGTCTGCTGCAAAATAATGTCTTCCAGATAGGACAGGCAAGCTACACTCATGTAATCTCAACCATATCTCTGCTTAAATAAACACTACATAACTACTATGCCAGTTGACATACCGATGCAGATGGGAGAATCTTGCCAGGCCTCACCCTGTCTTCCCCCCCCCCCCCACCTCCTTATAAGTTCTTGCTTTCCTGTGCTGTGATCCAGCGGTCTGAGTCATCCCTTCCCTTGGACAGACAGGACTCCCCTCTCCACCCCAAGTCTGTAGAACCCCTCAAGGTTGCTGCTCTGCTGTCCTTCCCCTGTGTACCCCATGCCCTCCGTGAACATCACACCTTCTCAGACTCAAAGAATCATTTCTTCTCTGAAGGAATGATCACTTTTGAGTCATGTTAGTTGATACACCTCAGCATGACATAAAATGGTATTTTAAGAGATGATTTTTTCGTGGTCTCCTGGCCCAGAACCACAGGCTGAGTCCACATCTATTGGTGTAAATTCCCTCATCTTGGGACAGGGAATTATTCTCACTTCTTGGTGCTGGGTTCATTGTTAGTAAAAAAAAAAAAAAGATATATATATATATCTCCATATATATATATCTCCATATATATATATTTCCATATATATATGTATATATACATATATATATTGCTTAGAACAAAACACGGCATCTTGTTTAATTTTAAATGTATGTGATTTTATATATGAATGATTGGTGACACCAATAAAGATAAAGCAAGGAATGAGGGTGCTGTTTTTATAAAGATGGTTAGGAAGGTCACAGCAAGCAAATGAATGAGAATGGGGAGACTCTGGGATGGTCAGTGTGGAAAAGAGAGAGAGGAGAGGGGAGACATAAGGAGGGGAAGGAGACAGAGGCATGGGAGAAGGCGGAAGAGGGGTCAAGCCATGAGAGATGGAACAAACCAGAGGACACATTGGCAGGACACACAAACATATCCTTGGACCCAACATGCTTCTTCCTTCTCATCCAGCCCTCACCACAAGACTGCTATTCAGCCCCAGCATCCCCCATTATGAACAAGGGAAGGAATGGCTGTAGGTCATGAAAGCAAGCACATATCCTACACTATCCCTCAGAAAGGCTGTCTTTCCTCAGATAACAGCCATAATCCTGGGAAAGCCAGGATTAATTTCCCACAGTTCACTGAATAGAATCCCACAGTTGACTGGAGATTCCCAGGAGAATGTTCATTTGTAAAATCCCTGGGCCCTACTTGTGCCCAGGAGATGGGTGAGAAAACTGTAGGCTTGCAGAGTGCTGGACTTAATGCTTTCTTATAAAAATGTGTGTGCCCATAGGAATGAAGGTAATTTGTGAATGACCTCAATGGATACCAAACCAGCAGAGATGGTCTTTACAGACCAGGATGACTAGAAGTGAAAGCATCAGTTTTTAAGAGGGAGGGGCCAAAGGTTACAATGGAAAAGACAGCAAAAATAGGAAACTCATAGCCCTGACCCCAAGTAGAATATGCTGGCCTAGAGGGAGCTCACTGTGGGATAGAAATAGCAATTTCAGAGAGGGTTGTCTTCCAGATGCGATATAGGGCACTCGTGAGACTTCCTGATAAATACCAAGGAATATGTACTGTCTTTCCAAATACTGTGTGGGATAATACTTACTCTAACATTTATCTGTTCTCTGAATTTAGGACTTCAGATTTCTATGTTTTTGTTTGTTGTTTATTTGTTTGATACAGAGTGCATTGTCTCAGAACTCAAAAGTGAGTGTTGTTTGCAGTAGATGTTTGTTTCCCCCTTGAACTTGCTCAGTGGACAGAGCAGCCTGTGCTGTCCTTTAGGTGTCTTTTGCTTTGGGATCCCGTAGCTGCTACCTAAGGGGCTTTGGTCAGGGACTTCCCGCTGGGTTTAGTCAATGAGCAGGAGCCAGAGAAGGAGAGGCAGGGCTGGCTGGCATTGATTTTATTTCATCTGCTTCTTCTTTGTCAAGTTGTTTGCAAGCCCTGGCCTCTTCCTATCACCCCTCTAGGCATGCGGGAAGGCAATAACTTTGAACTGTTTATAGATCCCAGCAAACTGCCCCAGCTTTGTAAAATTGCCACTTCTATCAGATTCTCACCCAGTGTCAGCTGCTCGCAGATGGGTCTGTCCCCTGTAGACGGTAGGAGACAGAAGCCCAAGGTCAGAGCACATTTATACCCATGAAGGTGTGGAAAAAAAGTTGCATCAGAAAGAAGACAATTGGCATTCCAACAGTGTGGTCCTGATGGCTGCTTTGTCCAGTAGATAAGATGCTATCTGCTCCCGAAATGTTCCTGGAAGAATGAAGAAAAGGCTTGGGTAGTTCAAAAGAGATAGAAAAACAGCCTGGGGAATATGCTGTGCTATAATTCTCCCATCTTCCTTGAAACACTACGTCCTGTTTTCACAGGAAAGGCCCACTTTCCTTATTGAATCAGAGAATTTAGGTATCAGTATATTTAGTAAGCATGTAGCAAATATTTAGGGACAAGAGAGAGAGAGAGAGAGAGAGAGAGAGAGAGAGAGAGAGAGCACAGAAATAAAAACTCCTCTATATTTGACCTGTAACTTCCTTTCCTACCGTCTCTGCTGTGTTTTCTTCTCGGAGCACTTCAGGATGAACTCTGTGCACAAACCTTTACTTCCAGCCCAGAGACTGCCTAGTTTTTCTTTTCTTTTCTTTTTTTTAAATTTCTATATAATTTTACTAGACTTTCCAGAAGTATTTGCTAAATTTAATTGTATTTCTGCTCTCTTGACCTAGTTGTCTGAGAGATGGGTAGGGGAAAACAAGTAGGAATAAATTTCCTCATTATCTCTCTAAACCTTTCCCAGAGAATTAGCGGGCGTATCGAGGCATGGCGTCACCTACATATTAAACAGGACGAGCACTTTGCCAGTCGCAAGACTCTTAATTAAGAACCCAGCCGTTCAGCTACACACTGCCACACTCTGGAGCCCAGCTGTTCTGTCCTAAGTGGAGTGGAGTCCCAGGATTTTATTTGTTTGAATCTGTGTGAGGACAGTGTTAGAAGGGCAGGAGAGAAGCCAGTTAAAAAAGATGGATGAAATTTGTCAGAACTGCTCAAGTATGAGGAGCTCTGTGGCTGGGAGGACTGGCCCTGCTGAGCAGGGCCTCCACTCCAGCTGTCTGTGTGTCTGGCATGCTGGGCTTCAGTCCTGCACACTTCATAAGCACAGACACGGCTAGAGTAACTGCCTTCTCCTACACACCCTTCAGTCCAGGCGTGGATGTGTCTAACTCAGAGTCTTTGGCCCAAAAAAGCTTAGGGCATTTCATTTATTATCAGGTCAGAAATCTATTTCCTTCCTGGTTAACTTTTCAAGGAGTGACCATTCATCCTCAATGGTGGGGTTGCACTCACCTGGTGAAGAGTGGCCTTTGTTGCATGGCTACGAAGGGGAGCCATCCTGTGTGAATCCAAATTCTGTGGATTCACAAAGTCCATGTTAGGTGTGCTTTTCCGTTTTAAATAGCATATTTTTCTATGTTAGTTTTATTAATATGTAGATATATACCCATATAAGTGATGTGTGTGTTTGTATGAGAAAGAGAGACAGAGAGAGAGAGAGAGAGAGAGAGAGAGAGAGAGAGAGAGAGAGAGAGAGAAACAGAGACAGAGATAGACAAACAGACATGGAGAACTAATTGTTCCTCTATACCTACATTTTCTAAAACCACAGGCTTAATCACAGACCAAGAAAGAGTTGCCTCTGAAGTAAACATATGCAAACATCTCTGCCATTTTTATTGTTTGAACAATATAATGTTACTGCGTACATAGTCTTTAACTTGGGTTTGGCATTTTTATACAAGTAAGCTGGAGGCCATTGAAATCTATCAGAAGATGTGTGGGCTCTGTGCAGATATCAGGCCATTTCATACATGATTTGAGCAGTCCTAGACTCTGTTTTCTATAGAAGATCCTGGAGTGTAGAAGTGTTCTCGTTCTTTCTCTCTCTCTCTCTCTCTCTCTCTCTCTCTCTCTCTCTCTCTCTCCCCCTCCCTCCCTCTCTCTCTCCCCCTCTCCCCCTCTCCCTCCTCCTCCCCCTCCCCCTCTCCCACTTCCTCTGCTTTAAAATGAAGCAATGATAACAAGGCCTGCTCTAATTCACCCTCTTGTGGGCAGTGAGCAAGGACCCTCTTGTATCTACGCCTTTTACCACTTTCTGTTATCTTTGATCTTTGACAAGAGCCACCCTAACAGGTACATGTGGCATCTCTCATATGTCTTCAGCAATTAGACACGAAGAACATTCTTCCACATACCTGTTGACCACTTGTTTATCTGCTTTTTAGACACATCTAATCAATTCCTTCTCCCATTTTTGATTTATTTTTATTTGTGTATGTTATGTGTGTGGGGAGGAGTGTGTATGTGTTTATATGTGCACACATGCGTGTGAAGGCCACAAGTTGACGTCAGGTGTCTTAATCATTATCCACCTAATTTTGGGACAGACAGAGTTTCACTGAACCTGAACCTCATCGATTTGGCTCAGTAAGGTCGAAGGATCTTCAGTCTCTGACTTCCCAGCCCTGGTATTGCAGATGTTTGCTGCCACATGCTCACGAGCCACACCCAGGTCCCCATGCTTGCATGCCAAATGCTTACTGACTAAGCCTCCCTTCGGCTCTCCCGCTATACTTTCTTCAGGGAGTTTTATAGTTTTAGGCTTTACATTTGAGTATGTCATCCATTCTGTGGTGACATTTGCATATGGCATATTACAAAGGTTTATTTTCATATCTCTACACCAATGACTTTGAATAGACCACCCTTCATTCTGCGCGTGCTTTCAGAATCTTTGTGTAAAATCAACTCAATGTAGATGTAAACAGTCTCTGCATATGTCTAATGACCTTTCTGTTTATATGTATATGTATATGTATATGTATATGTATATGTATATATCATGTTGTCCTGATAGTTGTTTCTTTGTGATCTATTTTTTTTTAATTTTTTTTTATTAACTTGAGTATTTCTTATATACATTTCGAGTGTTATTCCCTTTCCCGGTATCCGGGCAAACATTCCCCTTCCTTATGGGTGTTCCCCTCCCAACCCTCCCCCCATTGCCGCCCTCCCCCCACCAGTCTAGTTCACTGGGGGTTCAGTCTTAGCAGGACCCAGGGCTTCCCCTTCCACTGGTGCTCTTACTAGGATATTCATTGCTACCTATGGGGTCAGAGTCCAGAGTCAGTCCATGTATAGTCTTTAGGTAGTGGCTTAGTCCCTGGAAGCTCTGGTTGCTTGACATTGTTGTACATATGGGGTCTCGAGCCCCTTCAAGCTCTTCCAGTTCTTTCTCTGATTCCTTCAACGGGGGACCTATTCTCAGTTCAGTGGTTTGCTGCTGGCATTCGCCTCTGTATTTGCTGTATTCTGGCTGTGTCTCTCAGGAGCGATCTACATCCGGCTCCTGTCGGTCTGCACTTCTTTGCTTCATCCATCTTGTCTAATTGGGTGGCTGTATATGTATGGGCCACATGTGGGGCAGGTTCTGAATGGGTGTTCCTTCAGTCTCTGTTTTAATCTTTGCCTCTCCGTTCCCTGCCAAGGGTATTCTTTTTCCTCATTTAAAGAAGGAGTGAAGCATTCACATTTTGATCATCCGTCTTGAGTTTCGTTTGTTCTAGGGATCTAGGGTAATTCAAGCATTTGGGCTAATAGCCACTTATCAATGAGTGCATACCATGTATGTCTTTCTGTGATTGGGTTAGCTCACTCAGGATGATATTTTCCAGTTCCAACCATTTGCCTACGAATTTCATAAACTCGTTGTTTTTGATAGCTGAGTAATATTCCATTGTGTAGATGTACCACATTTTCTGTATCCATTCCTCTGTTGAAGGGCATCTGGGTTCTTTCCAGCTTCTGGCTATTATAAATAAGGCTGCAATGAACATAGTGGAGCACGTGTCTTTTTTATATGTTGGGGCATCTTTTGGGTATATGCCCAAGAGAGGTATAGCTGGATCCTCAGGCAGTTCAATGTCCAATTTTCTGAGGAACCTCCAGACTGATTTCCAGAATGGTTTTACCAGTCTGCAATCCCACCAACAATGGAGGAGTGTTCCTCTTTCTCCACATCCTCGCCAGCATCTGCTGTCACCTGAGTTTTTGATCTTAGCCATTCTCACTGGTGTGAGGTGAAATCTCAGGGTTGTTTTGATTTGCATTTCCCTTATGACTAAAGATGTTGAACATTTCTTTAGGTGTTTCTCAGCCATTCGGCATTCCTCAGCTGTGAATTCTTTGTTTAGCTCTGAACCCCATTTTTTAATAGGGTTATTTGTTTCCCTGCGGTCTAACTTCTTGAGTTCTTTGTATATTTTGGATATAAGGCCTCTATCTGTTGTAGGATTGGTAAAGATCTTTTCCCAATCTGTTGGTTGCCGTTTTGTCCTAACCACAGTGTCCTTTGCCTTACAGAAGCTTTGCAGTTTTATGAGATCCCATTTGTCGATTCTTGATCTTAGAGCATAAGCCATTGGTGTTTTGTTCAGGAAATTTTTTCCAGTGCCCATGTGTTCCAGATGCTTCCCTAGTTTTTCTTCTATTAGTTTGAGTGTGTCTGGTTTGATGTGGAGGTCCTTGATCCACTTGGACTTAAGCTTTGTACAGGGTGATAAGCATGGATCGATCTGCATTCTTCTACATGTTGCCCTCCAGTTGAACCAGCACCATTTGCTGAAAATGCTATCTTTTTTCCATTGGATGGTTTTGGCTCCTTTGTCAAAAATCAAGTGACCATAGGTGTGTGGGTTCATTTCTGGGTCTTCAATTCTATTCCATTGGTCTATCTGTCTGTCTCTGTACCAATACCATGCAGTTTTTATCACTATTGCTCTGTAATACTGCTTGAGTTCAGGGATAGTGATTCCCCCTGAAGTCCTTTTATTGTTGAGGATAGCTTTAGCTATCCTGGGTTTTTTGTTATTCCAGATGAATTTGCAAATTGTTCTGTCTAACTCTTTGAAGAATTGGATTGGTATTTTGATGGGGATTGCATTGAATCTGTAGATTGCTTTTGGTAAAATGGCCATTTTTACTATATTAATCCTGCCAATCCATGAGCATGGGAGATCTTTCCATCTTCTGAGGTCTTCTTCAATTTCTTTCCTCAGTGTCTTGAAGTTCTTATTGTACAGATCTTTTACTTGCTTGGTTAAAGTCACACCGAGGTACTTTATATTATTTGGGTCTATTATGAAGGGTGTCGTTTTCCTAATTTCTTTCTCGGCTTGTTTCTCTTTTGTATAGAGGAAGGCAACTGATTTATTTGAGTTAATTTTATACCCAGCCACTTTGCTGAAGTTGTTTATCAGCTTTAGTAGTTCTCTGGTGGAACTTTTGGGATCACTTAAATATACTATCATGTCATCTGCAAATAGTGATATTTTGACCTCTTCTTTTCCGATCTGTATCCCTTTGATCTCCTTTTGTTGTCTGATTGCTCTGGCTAGAACTTCAAGAACTATATTGAATAAGTAGGGAGAGAGTGGGCAGCCTTGTCTAGTCCCTGATTTTAGTGGGATTGCTTCAAGTTTCTCTCCATTTAGTTTAATGTTAGCAACTGGTTTGCTGTATATGGCTTTTACTATGTTTAGGTATGGGCCTTGAATTCCTATTCTTTCCAGGACTTTTATCATGAAGGGGTGTTGAATTTTGTCAAATGCTTTCTCAGCATCTAATGAAATGATCATGTGGTTCTGTTCTTTCAGTTTGTTTATATAATGGATCACGTTGATGGTTTTCCGTATATTAAACCATCCCTGCATGCCTGGGATGAAGCCTACTTGATCATGGTGGATGATTGTTTTGATGTGCTCTTGAATTCGGTTTGCCATAATTTTATTGAGTATTTTTGCGTCGATATTCATAAGGGAAATTGGTCTGAAGTTCTCTTTCTTTGTTGTGTCTTTGTGTGGTTTAGGTATAAGAGTAATTGTGGCTTCGTAGAAGGAATTCGGTAGGGCTCCATCTGTTTCAATTTTGTGGAATAGTTTGGATAATATTGGTATGAGGTCTTCTATGAAGGTTTGATAGAATTCTGCACTAAACCCGTCTGGACCTGGGCTCTTTTTGGTTGGGAGACCTTTAATGACTGCTTCTATTTCCTTAGGAGTTATGGGGTTGTTTAACTGGTTTATCTGTTCCTGATTTAACTTCGATACCTGGTATCTGTCTAGGAAATTGTCCATTTCCTGAAGATTTTCAAATTTTGTTGAATATAGGTTTTTATAGTAAGATCTGATGATTTTTTGAATTTTCTCTGAATCTGTAGTTCATTCTGCGCGTGCTTTCAGAATCTTTGTGTAAAATCAACTCAATGTAGATGTAAACAGTCTCTGCATATGTCTAATGACCTTTCTGTTTATATGTATATGTATATGTATATGTATATGTATATGTATATATCATGTTGTCCTGATAGTTGTTTCTTTGTGATCTATTTTTAAACCAGTGGTAGAGATCTACTGTCTTGTGCCTTCATTTTAAAACTTCTGAGCACCACATTTACAGATTTGCATTATGTCAAATCTTCCTTCCATACCAGACATGAACTCCACCTCACCGTGGAGGTGTGCTGCTCCTGGACTGGGTTTGTTGGATCTGTTGGAGCCTTCAGTGTTGGCTCTTCCTGTCAGACCAGCATGCAACTTTCTTTTGAGACACTCTTTCTAATGCTGGCCTTGGAAAATAAATTTCTCATTTTCTAGGGAGAGCTTGAGAAAAAAGTCGTGCTAGTTCTTCATTGATGCTTAATAAGAAGCAGCATTGCAGCCAGCAATTCCTAGATTTTCTTCTATCTCCTTATAGTATTTAAATTAATCTTTAATTTTTATTTATTGTTGGAAATTTCCACACATGTACTCAGTGTATCTTGTACTTATCTGCTGACTCCCTGTCCTCCAGATCCACCCATCTCAGCCACCATACGCAAACATAAGAGTTATGTTTCTTTGTAAGATGCCACATGATGTGTTCATAAGATAACTTACATAGAATGCATGTATTTCCTTTCAAACATTGATCATTTTGAGAGCGTTCTTTGCTGAGAAATTAAAGAAACATCATGAGAATTTTACACACGTATATAAGGAGCTATTACCATTTTTACCCCAGTTTCCCTCAGAATTCCCATGCCCTCCCAATGCACCCCTGCTCTAACCTCACATCTCTCATCTTTTACTTGTTATTTTTGACAGCCCACTAAGTCCAGTCAATGCTGCTCATGTGTGCATGATTGCGCGGCTGTGCAGTGGCTAGGCAACTCATAGTGGTCACATCCTCATATAATAGTGGTTTTCCTTCCTTCCGGCTGTTTTCCAGTAGCACCACAGCACAGGGTGAGACCTGAAGATCATCTACCCTGGCCATGACGGGATTTTAACTGGCCTGATCGTGTGCAGATGGCCATAGCTGAAATGAGTTTATGAAAGCAGCAGCCAGGTGGTCCTAGAGGACAGCACTTCACAGTTCCCCTTCCACCCTCCAGCCCTCACATTCTTTCCATCTCCTGTGATGTTCTCTGAGCCTGGGCAGCAATGGGTTTCTATAGATGTCCTACTTAGGCCTCATACTCATTCTCTTATTTTTAGCTCTCTGACTTGTTACATATCTATGAAACACCATTTAGTTATTGATCCAACCTCTTTACACATAAGTGAGTGTGTTAAAGTTTATTACTGATTCTCCAATCATTTGGAAACCAACAGCCCAAGAGAAAAATAGATTTCTGATAAAACATGTATCTTAGAGGAGAATTGCTTTTGGTGTTTGTGTAATTCAATTAATTTTCAACTTAAAATTATATTTTTAAGGTGTCTTTAGATAAAGCTGTTTGAGATTTATAAAAAGGCTGGGACTCAGATCTTACAAGTTGAGGAAACAGTGTGTCTGAACTAAGCAATGTGGAAAGAAAATGAAGCCAGTATATGTCTCCAGTGGTTTTCAAAATAACCTCAAATATGTTTTAACTGGTGCTGTGTTCTGTTGTGTTTGAGCTAGTATTTCACTGCATAGCCCAGGCTGGCCTCAAATAGCCTGTGTCTTGCAACTACTGGGTCTATAGGTGTCACCTTATTCAATTTGCTATATTGGATGTGTGCATCTAGAAAATGGTGTCTGTTTTTCTGTGGCTATCATGTTAGACGTTAGTACTGCAATCCACGATGGCTGGCATGAATCTCATGAAAGATTCTGTTTCTCGCTGAAACACTGCAGTGGATTCTCTTTGAAATTTCTGTGAGCTCTCTTGAATGTGCCTGGCTGTTTGGGTGGAGAACTAACTAGAATTTCAATTGTGTTTGGCCATGATATCTCTAGAAATGAAACCAAGGGAGTGTAGAGCATGTGGTCTTTCCAGGAGTGTAAGTGTTAAAGAAGACGATCTGAAATGAGAATTTCCCACATTGCTGCTCCAGCTCTAACCACCCTTTCTGGTTAGAGGGTTCCATGGAAATGTGGGGTGGGGGGAGGGTCCTCAACAGAGTAGTGCTTTAAGCAAAGTTATGCCTTTCTTTAAACTCAGTTATTTTAGCATGCACACAAAGATAGCTAAGGAGTGCCATGTGATATTTCAGGGCAGGAAGCCACCATGTAATGTTTACAGCCGGCTAAACATACCTGTCTCCTAAAATGGTTATTGTATCTCTACAGAGAAACATCCAAAGATCCAGCACCCTGCTAGTGTTAACAGCTTCTGTTGTCAACTTGATACAAACTTTCAATCACTTAGAACCTCAGTGAGGAATTGCCTCCATCAAACTGGCCTTGGGCATATTTGGGGAGAGGGAGGCTTTTTCTTAATTGATATTCAAGGACTTGGGATATATAAGAAAGGCAGCTGAGCAAGCCAGGGGAGCCAGGAAACAGTGTTCTTCCATGATACCTGCTTCAATTCCTGCCCTGACTTCCCTTTTTGATGGAATATAACCTATAAACCAGATAAACCCTTTCTCTGTGCAGTAACTAGCTAGAGCTCATTCCTGTCTCACTGTGACTTAGTACAGTTAACCAGCCTGTCCCCGACCCCTGCTCCTCCCTCTCTCCATACTCTTCCTAGCCTCTGGTAACCACCCTCCTATCATTGTCCTCCATGAGATCAATGCTTTTACCTGCCACACAGGGGTGAGATCAAATGGAAATTCTTGCTGTACCTGAACTATTTCATTCTATAAAATGATCTTTAGGTTCACCCATCACACGCAAATGATAGAATTTTATTTTTTCTGGTCTAATAAGATCCCATTTTGCATATATATCTCATATACTTCGTTTGCTGTTTAACTGGTGGGTTCAAATTATTCCCATTTCTTAGCTGCTGGGAATATAGTGTTGCACCATGCCCCAGACATGGAGTTGCTGAGGTCTCTCCCATCGACAGATTTTATCACCCTTCCATATATCCATCCCCAGGAGCAGAATCACTGAATCATATGGTAGTTCCATTTTGCATTTCCTGAGGAACCCTGTGCTATTTTCTATAACGACTGTGGCAATTTGCATTCCTGACAGTGTGTAAAGGTTCCCTTCTCTCCACATCCTTTCCAGCACCTGCTATCTTCTTTTAGAAGACAGCTATTCTTACTATAGTTGGGCCTTGTGTCACGGTGGTTTTGATTTACATTTCCTTGGTGGTGACATGAATAGATTTTGACTCTTCTCCTGGGAGTGGATGGATTTGCCTTCCTGGTGGCCATGGAGATGATGTTCTAGGCACACAGAGTCTGAGGGGGAAAGAGATGATCACTGGCCCTTACTAGCAGCACAGTCAGATTTCATAGCATAGAGTTCTGATGCTGAGTAGGAACCTTGAGCATCACCATGCCTTTACACACAGCTACCAACAACGGAGTGTGTTTCCTCTTGCAAGGGGAGGAGCTGCAGTATCCATGGAGACCTTGAAGGCCATTGGACAGCACTGCAGCAGAGCATCCTTCCCCTGCAGGCCTTTGCACAGGGTACTCAGTCACGTATTCTGCCGAAACATGGCTGGCTACTGGTAGTGCTCTCGTAGAACTGACAATGGAGACCTTACTGGGTATAATTGAAGAACTCTCAGTGAACATAGGTTCTTCATTCAAACCCCAGACCAGATCTGCAGCAGCAGCAGCTGTCAATTCAACAGATACATTGTCCTACTGCAGATCTGTGGAAGCAAGATGCTTTTACAGAGGATCTTAGTGCAATCAAATGCACCTTGGCCTGTGCAGCCCTGCTAACACCCATACGAACTAGAACATACATGGATCGGGCTCTCTTTATGGTTTCACTGCAGCCCAGTTCCATTTCTCATGTTTCTCCTCTCTGTGAGCCCCAGACCCACCTGTTAGCACTGAAGGCTGGTGCCTGTGAATTTATTTCTTTGAGAATAAGGACAGCACCCTCCCCATTGAGCAGCACCATGGGCTTCCCATCCTCCCCACTATCAGCTCCCATTGACTTGCTCAGATTGCTAGCTATGGAATGAGCCCCTATTCCTCTGCTCTGTGAACTCTCTTCCAGAGGTTTGCCTCCATTACCGTTAGGCTGATTTGGCTGAAGTTTATATCTACTTCCGTTATCCCTCTTCTGAATGTGCCGGAGTGGCTTACCATTCCCAGGCATACATTCCACCCTTTAAGGCCTTAGGAATGTGGCCTTTATAGGCCACCATATGAAGCCCTTTATATTCCTTCTTGCAATACCAGTCCCATTTTCATAAATCGGTAGTTTCCTTCACTAGACACACACACGCACACATACACACACACACACACACACACACACACAAAGAGAGAGAGAGAGAGAGAGAGAGAGAGAGAGAGAGAGAGAGAGAGAAAGAGAGAGAGAGAAGATCCTGTCTGAAGATTTTCTATTTAAACATAACAATTTTCTCAGCTCATGCCTGGTTTTCCTTTGCCTACCCTGAGCTCCCAGGCTGCTAGGAGACAATTGCTTATGTCCAGTCCAGTGCTCCAAAGCCCAAGGCAGGTTGGCAGTAACAGAAAGGCATCCTCCAAGGAGCCATGTATCAGTTCTAGCTCAGAGGAGCCTTCTTGGGTGCTGATGCCCTACAAACGTCCACTCTGATGAGGCTCATTTCAACTCTGCCTGATGATGAATGACTGCAGAAATGCAGTTCAGGTCGCCTCAGAAACTGGAGGGATGCTTGGCGTGCCTTCTAAAATGTTAGTTTACGTCATGCCCTAAAAAGCTGTTTCAATGCAAAGCACTGCTGTTCTGTGGGTCAGAATGCTAGACCTGCTGCTCTTCTAGGCCAATGCATGAACTAAGAGTATATGCTGATACTATAGAGAAGAAAGTCCTCTTACAGCCCAGGGCCAGACGCTGAAGGTCGTGTATTTCCAGCCATTTCCCCTTTCCTCTTTTTCTTTCTCCTCTTTTTCTCCCTCCTTTTCTTTTCTTTACTTTTTACTGAAATGATCCACTGGAGATGATTATTGATACCCACACTAATTAGGACAATTTAAAGTATATGAGTCCTTTTATTAGCCCACAACCAAGAGCAGGCTTATGCCTCAGAGGTTCTTGGTGCCCAAGCTCAGGGGTACAGCATTTTAAAAGACAAAAACTACAATTACACCAGTGCCCAAGGTGAGAAGGGTTGCATCAGGGAGTGGTTGGGTTATCCTAGCAATATCTGTTTTCTTGCAAAGCTTAGCAGTATTTTCCAAACACTACACAATGACAATTATTTTTTATTTACACTTCCTCTTAATTATTTTAGTTTGGTGTTTTAGCTTGCACAAACATCAATTAGTTTGGTTAATAAGTCTGGACAATGGTCAGGTCCTGGGCAGACATACACTTTGCCAAGGTAGATGTGGGTGTTGGGGGATGAGAGGCTGAAGCATATCTTGGCAGAAACAAAATAGAGTTAGGACAAAATGGCGTCATAGTGTTTCATTTAACAAGCACTGTCCACTTAACACGAACTGCCTTGTGCCAATTTCAATCACTACTATTCATGTCTTGGAGCCCTCTTTAAATTAAGTAATGGAGAAAAGTTAACCTATTAAATAAACACATAGACCATCTGGCTTGATTTCCTCTTCCAAATAAAAACATCATAATTGAATATATAAATTGATTCTTATGCAATTAATAATTAAATGCCTCAAACCGCATTTATCTGTCACAGGTTGGATAAAGGGTCTGGTTTTCCCTACTTAACCCTGTGAATAGATCCAACATTAATTTAAAGGAAGAGGAAAACATTTCAGAAATTTCTAGATAAATATTTGCTGATTTATGGTAAGGTAAAAATCATTAGGAATCGGTGCTTATTTGAGCACACGTGTATGTCAGCTCTTCCGTTCCTCTTCCTTTTAATACATTTTTAATATATTTTTAAAAATATGAATAATCACATGTGATTTTTTTGAAAAACATATCTTTTGTTGTCAAATATTCTCGGCTCTGTCTTTCACTGGCACAGACAACCTACGGAGAAACTCAAGCCAAATACACTTTTGAAAGGCGTTGCCTGCTCAGTGAGTGCGCTCTGCCTTCAGGACAGGAGCTCCCATGCTCCCACGTCCTCACCTCATTTGCAAGTATGCATCTGTGGGAAGGGAATCTCCTCACGATCTCACCCCAGCCCTCCATTTTACACTTCTGTCAGTGAGAGGGCCAAGTGCTAAGAGTTATAAATTGTCTTGTTGAAACTCTGTGGGGAAACACAAGGAGACTCTCATGTAACACAAACAGAGAACGAGACATTCTAGATCCAGTGCGACCACCCACCTTGGTAGTGAGTCATGAACAGTATTGTGTGCGAGAGAACTGGCCTTCCTTCAACAGCCTATGGGTGTGGGTGAGAGGACCCACCACACATCAAAAACCAGAGCGGGTGTGTGCTGTTCTGGCTTAGTGGCCATCTGGCGGTGGCTTCCTGAACCCAGTCGCTTCTTCACTCTGCTGCCTCTTCCTTCAGAACTGGTTCTGCCTGCCACAGGGGCCTGGTAGGTTATGGGGGGCTCAAACTAATTCCCAGTCCCAAGTAGCATGGTACTGCACGTGAACTATGGCCCAAGGTTACCGTGATAATTTACTGTTGGCACTGTTAGGGGAGTGGCTCTGAGACCAAGAAGTTGTGTCCGTTGGCGAAGTGCTTCCTACAAAAGCCCAGGGGCATGAGTTTAACTTCCATCACTCAAGAGAAAGCCTCGTTTTGTGTACGCAGAGTCCTGGCGCTGGGCTTCAGAGGCAGAACAATCCCGGAACCTGCTGGCTGGCCAAACCACTGGCTCCAGTTTCCACCCACCTCGAAAAATAAGGTGAACGTGTGATAAAGGATATCGGCCTCTGACCTACACACATGTGTTCACATGTATACATGCATATACATGCTAACGAATGAACTCGCACACTGCACATGTCAATAAAGAAATTAAGAAAAACCTGCTCTCGTGGCCTTGCTGCAATGGGTTTGGCCATCAGTGCTAAGGATTCTGGGGCGTCCCAGAACAGATTGCCGCTGTCCAGCAAGGCTCCCTTCATCTCTGACTTCCCACAGAAGGAGAATTGGGTTGAGGCCTAAAACAATGAGCTTAGCCATTTTAAAGTCATTTGCTTTTCTTCACGAATGTGTACACTGCGTCTCTCATATCTCATCAGGAATATGAGTAAGTGGAGATGTTTTCTGATTACGTCAGAGGAAAAAATGTGTGTAAATGCTAATATCCAATATTTCCTACCACGAGAGCCAATGTCATGTTGAAGAGCCAGGTCTGAGTCTGTGGCGTCTTTCTCACTGTGGTCACACCCACCTCCTGCCACTCACCCTTCTCACAAAGCTGTGGCTGCTAGTTAACAGCACTACTAGTGATAAGCTGTAACATCAGACCGACAGTCACTGAAGATCAGAAATAATCACATGTGAACATGAATCGTGTAGACGTGATCACATGGCATATCAGAGAGACAGTGTCTGTAAACACTCCCTTGAATAGATCTTAGGTGTTCCGTAAGCAAAATCTATTAGATCTAAAAATAGCTTCAAATTTATATGCGTGAGATGGGACAATATACCTATGGCGACAAACAGGAGAGGATCAGCCTCCAACATGTGACTTATTCGTGCCACTTTGAGGTTTGTGTGCGTTTCTGTATGTGTGGTATATGCCAAGTGTGTGAGGATAGGTGATGTATATGTATGGGGTTTTGTTCACCCATGTGTGCATGAACAGAGGCCAAAGGAGGACTATCTGTGTCCTGCTCCAGCATCTTCCTCCTATTCCGTTGAGGCAGGGTCACCCTGTCCTTGAGCCACAGAGGTGGGCAGTCCTACAGTCTTCCTGTCCCTGCCCAGCCTCCAGGCCTGGGATTAGAGGTGTGGGGGGCTATGGCTGACTTTTTATGTGGGCGCTGGTGACCTCATGCTTCCACAGCAGTTCTTACCCACTGAACCATCTCCTCAGCTCCCACTTTCACATTTTAAGGGAAGGATTCCATGAGAGAATAATCAGATGTCTGCATCCCACAGAGCCTTGGAAATGCTACTTTCCCAGCCCAGGAACATGTCAGAGTAGAGAGATCCACACCAAGACTGACTTTTTTGAAAGGACCCAAGCAGGACAATCGGGGAGAAGTGGCTGCTGCCCTGGAGTGCTTATGTCTGCTGCTTCACATCCTGCTGAGGCAGATTCTGTCCTGACTCACTGGGTTTGCTGGAGAAACATTACTGTGTAGCTTTTCATTTTACATGGGTAAATGAACGTGTGGAACAGAAAACTTTGTTTCACTCAATCATTTTTGTTATGCTCATGTGGTGTCTTTATTAATCAGGTGTGTGTGTGTGTGTGTGTGTATCTGTATGTTTGTGTATGTGTGTATCTGTATGTTTGTGTATGAATCTGTATGTATATCCATATGTGTGTGTTATCTGTATGTTTGTGTATGTATCTCTGTGTGTATGTGTGTGTATGTATGTGTGTCCGTGTATGCTGTGTGTCTGTGTATGCTTGTATGGGTGTGTATATGTGTATCTGTATGTATATGTCTGTGTGGGGGTGTCTGTGGGCATCTCTGTGTGTGTATGCATGTGTGTGTGTGGGAGGGTGTCTCTCGTGTGTATCTCTATGCGTATATGTCTCTGTGTGTATGTATGTGCGTGTGTGTGTTTATGTGTCTTTGTATGTGTGCCTGTGTATCTGTCTGTATGTGTGCCTGTGTGTATATGTATGTGTGTGTGTCTGTGCATATGTGTATGGGTGTTTCTCTATGTATCTGTGTATGTGTGTATATATCTATGTGTATGTATGTATCTGTGGTATGTATGTGTCTGTGTGTATATGTGTGACTGTATATGTGTGTGTCTGTGTATGTATCTCTGTGTGTATATGTCTCTGTATATGTCTGTGTGTGTGTGTGTGTGTGTGTGGGTGTGGGTGTGGGTGTGAAATTCTGCCATTTTCTGGACTGCCTCCCAGCATCTGTATCTGACTTCATTACACTTTGGGCAGAGCAACAGAGAAAGCCTTCAAACTCAGGTTGCCAGAGCAGTCAGTGACTCTTGTAGCACAAAGCTTAGCCCACCAGGCAAAGCAGAAGGCTCGGGGTTTATCTGTTGGGTTGTAGTTGTAATTAGTTTTAGTTCTCTCAATCATATGAAGAGGATCATTCTTAGAGTCATGAATCTTTGTCCTAAATCTTAGCTTAGAGCCAGACATGGTAGCAAATGCCTGTGAACCTGCAACTCCAGAGACTAAGACAGGTAAGTTTAAGACTAGTCTGGGCTACATAGCCAGATCCTGTCTCAGAAAACAAAACAACTCCTCCTCCTCCATAAAAAGAAACAAACAAACACAAACTAAGGCAAGGAAGCAAATTCTCTTGTTCCAACGTCTGAGCCTTCCCCAAGCTTGTGCCCCAGTTTATTGTTACTGGCTTTCATGGTGATTGGTCTGGTCAAGCTCTTTGCTCAGTTAAGGCTGAGTACATTTAACTGATGGTGTGAGCCACTTCTACTCAGAACATGCATCACATTAAGTGTTTGTAATCATCATCATCATCATCATCATCATCATCATCATCATCATCATTATCCTTGTGAGATGATTATTGCGTGCCAGGTACTTAGCTGTGCACGTTACACATTACATAACGTGACATTATGCAAAGAGTTGACCTGCGGACTCAGCCCCAATGGGCAGTCCTACGCTCAACTTTGAGGTTCAAAATAATTAAGTACGTTTCCGGAAGTTCACATTTTGTAATAAATAGCTAAGATTCAGAGTTGCCTGCCATTTCTTCGTGTTTTCCACTGACTGTTGTATGTTGACAAAGAAGCTGCCAACAGAAGAAAAAGGAGAATCTTAGGGGCAATATTCCCAGTCCATCCTGTGAGGAAAGCAACCACATAGGTGAGGCCCATGTGGAATCAGGTAGCTGTTCTTTGGGATAAACAGAAGCATGGCGTGCAGTTTAAATGCCCTCCAAAGTCTAGAGCACAAGGCTGAGATCCTATCAAACCTCACACACTTATTTCAGTCAACTCCGGACCAACAGCAGCAGTGCTCAGAGCTCAATTTTTCTCACGGTCAGGAGAGACTAAAGAAGACAGAAAGGCCAGCATTGCCATCGGGGAGGGCTGGCAGTAACCCGGGGACTGTATCTCACAACAGCCCAGTTAAACTAGCTGCATCCACCCTTGGGATGGATGGGCAAGTGCCCAGTGTCCTCTGAAGGATGCTAGCATGATCTCTGAGACCCAGATCAACCACAAGGTCAACCCAGGAGTGAGGGACCCTGAGGAGCTGACTGAAGTGCTAAGCACATATTCAATGAAAGCCTGTTGTTAGCTAACTTCACAGAGGGAGGGGGAGGAGCGCAGAGATTGCTCACAGGAGAACATCTAAGGCCTTGCCTCAGTGCTCTGTAAAATCCAGAATAGGTGAGATGTCAGAATGACTCATTGTTTGGCGAGATGTGCATTTCTTCTCCACAGACCTGGAATCTTCAAATGTCCTTGATCATCTCTAGGGCCCTGGGAAGATTTCTGGGCAGGGCACTCTGAGTGCCTTACATGGAGTCTGCCTTGACTGGCCTCCTTGCAAGAAGCCCCAAAGGAGGCATTAGGAACAAAGTTTCTCTATGTCTCTCCCGGATGCCCACCCGCTTTGCAGGCACACAGGCACATGTCTGCATGCAGGAGCCTCCAGGTCATTGTTATTTATCATGTCTGGGGGAACACTGTCATCCCAGGAGGCCCGTGATTAACGATAATGTGGGGACTGGAGGTAATTTGCTGACATGTTAGATCTCTGCAAGGCACTGGGATGGAAGCAGCATTTTTCAAACCCTGCTCCTTGGGAGCCCCAGGCGCTGTGGGGACTCCAGGCAGGAGGAGGATGGGACTCTTGTGGCAGACTCTCCATTCTGAGCCTGCTTGGCTCTCTGTGTTTATTTGTCTTTCACTCCTACGAAGGTTCTGGATAATGAATGTGAATGCAATGTGTAAAAAATATTTGTTTATTATTACTATTATTTTATTTTTATTTTTATTTTTTTTCTTAGCTGGGACAGAACCCAGGGTCTTGTGCATGCAAGGCAACTGCTTTGCCACTTAGTTGCACTACCCCCCTAGTGTATTCCGTTCTAAGGGTCATCTACATTCATTTGGGGGTTGCCATAGCAACAGCAGTGTGTGGCTGAAAAAGAGGAACTTATTCCCACAGGGATTTGGAGGTTGGAGCTGGGTTGGAGTTCATTCCTTCTAAGCCCCGCCCCTTTGGCTTGTGTATAGCTGTATTAATCGGCTTTCCACACTGTAAGAAAGGCCCACGGGCAGGCTACTGATGAAGTAGAGCCCAACCTACTTCTCTTACGGTGGCGGAACTTCAGGCTGGCACCTGCCTTATTCAGTTCCCACTTGGGTCCTCTGGGATATGTGAGGCGTTGGTGCTTCCCTTGGTAGGAGCCTTACAGAAGTAGGAAGGGAGGATATTGGGCAGGGTTGGGCTCAGCCTTTAGTATGACACTAATCTAAAGCTACCTGGACCCCTACCAAGAACACAGCCCAAGGACCTCGCACTGCAGGTCCCTCTTAAGGGTTATAGCATCTCAGAATCATCCTTCGGGTGGACAGGGACCTCAGTGTAAACCACACCCAATGCACAGCAATGGCTCTCCCCGTGTCTAACATGATTGTCTCTTGACTGTCTGAAACTCTTGCCCTTTGATGAAGACACCAAGACCACTGGATTAGGATTCACTCTCATGGCCTCATTCAACCTTGATCACCTTTTTAAAGGACCTACTCCGAATGTAGCTGCAATGTTGGGCATCGGGGGGTTCAGTATGTTAAGATTGGAGGGCATGACTTGACATGTAACATAATTTAAAAACAGCAGGACACACACACACACACACACACACACATTCTCAGCCACACAGACCTGTAAGGTCACTTCACAGATGCTCTTCCTGACCTCATGGCCAATACTTGCAGTCAATGAAGCTGACATGGATTCTCTGGCTAAGGAGTCAGAGCGCCCCCTCCAGAATGGCAGGAAGCCTGATTGCCACTGGGCTGGCCCTTCCAGTACGAAATAGATTTCCATGCTACCTCCTGCTCCTGGTGACTGTCTATCCTTTCTTTAGGGATGCTAGCATCTGGTCCAAGGAGAATGGCACTCTCCCATGCAATATAGATCACCTGCTTTTGTGTTCAGTCTGGCTGCAAAGTCCTTATCTGAGATGCATCTGGTAGTTCTTGCTAGCAGGTAAACCAAGCTGCTATGGCTGATTTTTAGTCTCTGTCTTTCTCTTCCTAGAACCATGGGTGTTCCTAAATAAACCAGTGCTCAATGGGGTTGTTTTATTAGCTGTGGGAACAACCTCAACACTAACTCAGAAGACTGATCCATGCGACCTCAGCAGCAAGCACATCAAGCGCCTTCCTATGCCCATTCTCATCAGTGTGAGGAACTGTGCACACTCATAGCTCTGCCATGGTCACATGCATCAGCTGCCACCCAGGTCCTATACGGTGCTCCATGACTCATCATGGGTGAGTCAGTTATCTTTGAACAGAATGTGGAAGGTTTCAGATAACTGGACAAAGACATGAACACTTACACACACAAATACACATTCTCCCCTCCTTTCTCTCTCTCTCTCTCTCTCTCTCTCTCTCTCTCTCTCTCTCTCTCTCTCACACACACACACACACACACACATCTCAGATACACACATACTTTCTCACACACACATATACACATTCATACACACATTTACACATACACAAATATACACCTGCATACATACACACACAACTTATTTCCTCTCACATACATATACACACAAACACATAGACACACACACACATACATACATATATCTGATTTTGAACTATCTGCTGAATCTTCTCAAACATCTGAGTCCACAGGGTGATCTGGCTACTAAAATCAAAGGTGAAACTGTTTCAAAATAATTCTACCTTTTTTTTTTTTAAAAAAAGGAAACAATGTGTCTAATACAATCAGTGTGTGAGTCTCCTGGTAAAGAAGACAAACTTAGGCAGATTTAGGCTTCTAGCTGGGGATGTAGCTAGGGGCAGAGCACTTGGTTCACACTCATTGTCCTGGTTTCATCACAGCATCTCAAAAATAATAAAAAAATAAAATTTGTACAATGATAAAATAAAACATGATTAATTCCCCTAAAGTTTCTTTTGTTTGTTTAAAGAAACTGTTTCCTTTAGAACTGCTTTAAATAGTCCTTAGTGAATTTAAAATATCGTTGAATGTGGAAAAAAAACCTCTCTAGCCCATTTTCTCTGGAACATATGTTTTGAAATGTGATGTAATCCTGCCTTCTAAATTTGGTCATGGACGGACACAGTGTCCACATTCCCTGAATGTGCACAAACTCATTCCTTCAACACGTGCAAATGACATAATGGAACCAAAAACAGCCACAAAGAGAGAGATGATCAGTTCCCCCACAGTTTAAGATCTGCCCTCCTCTCAGCAGAGACACAATGGGGAAAGTACAGCAGGCTCCCCTTTATCCAAGATGCCAGCTTTGTCTGGTATGGAGTTCTGTGGATCTGGTATCTGCACAGAACTTCTTAGCCACTTGATCTGGTGAGATGTGTCTCATGGTTTCCATGCTTCATTTCCCTCACCAATAAAACAAGGAGAAAATAGTGTCAGGCTGTCCCAAAATGGAGTCCCCAAAGATAGCAAGATGCACCTGTGTGGGAATCGGCCTCCATCCACAGGAAATGGAAACACAGTGTTTTATAGTTTTCAGAAGTCACCTGACCCTTTCCTCACAACATCCTCCTATTTTAATGGCGAGACATCCTTATAAAAATCCAAATGCCCCTTTTAGTGGGTCTGTTTTCTCATCTCCTTGGGGACACCCCACAGTTCATGGTGTGTTTAAAGCTTTGTCATTTGACTGCATCATACTTCTGGCTGTTTTATTATCTTCCTAAGCCCCACAGATAGGACCCAGCAAATCAGGTAGCTGTGGAATATTAAACTATTAAATTCGCATGAAGCACGTGGCAGAGGATTAAAAAACAATCTCATACATGCATCATGGGTTAGCTTCACTTTTCCTGGGGGAAAGAACCCCTTCCTCACAATGGGAAATGATGTGGCATTAAAGACCTAGACTTCATTGAGTTATCTGTCCCTGCCTGCTGGGGAAAAGTAGCTTCTCATTTTGGATATGAGAGCCTTCTTCTGCGATAGGAACAGGCTGCCTTTTTACACACAAGGTAAGACCTTCACACAGAAACTCTACATGGATGGGAGCATTGACCATTCATGGTTCATGTTCATCATCTGTCCTTCTAAAAAAGATACAATTCATGGGGCCATACCACTTCTACTTTACCTTCTTGATTCATGTAGAGACAGATGCATCAATAAAGATTGGCCATTGTTAGATGAAATAAGAGAATTTGTGGTGATTTTCACAGACATGTTGCATCCCATAATGACTGAGTTAAGACTGCAAGTGCCTATTCACAGTAATTAACAATGTGTGTGTGTGTGTGTGTGTGTGTGTGTGTGTGTGTGTGTGTGTGTAATGTATTGCATGTGTATATATGCCTAGACTAGAGGCAAATATCAGGCATCTTCCTTGATTGCCTTCCGCCATACATTTTAAGGCATGGTATCTCATAGAAACTGATTGGCTGGACTATCTCTACCCCCTAGTGCTAGAATGACAGGAGGAGACCACTATGCCTAGCTTAGGTGTGAGGGCTAAGGATCTAAATTTCGGCTCTCCTGTGCAAGCACTTTACCCACCAAGCTATCTCCTCACCCCAATAGCATTAAGCTTAGAAGTATTCCTTCAAGCTGCATGAATAATTGACCTTAGGGTTGGACTCAAAATGCAGTTGGGTTGGACCTGTTGTTGGCAGAATGGATGGAAGTTCTTGTTCTCTGTTTGCCCGTGGATATAACAATGTTGCTAAATAAAGCAGTGAGCAAACAAGGCAGGCAATTTTAGCATGATTCTGTATGGCCGCCTTGTCTCCAGTGCTGTGAGGACTCTGGGATCTCAGGGGTTCTGTTCTGGTGTTTTCCTGAGAGAAACTTGAACTTGGCAATAATTCTTGATCCTTGTTACAGCTACTGACCTTCCCTTCCCTGGTTGGAAAGCTTTCTGTAGAGTAAAAAGCTTTGTTTTCTCCATCTAAACCTGAAATAAATTAAAACAAACCCACTTAGTTATTTTAAATTAATTACAACATGTATTACATTGTTTCCATTACATTGTTGTGGGGTTTCAGGTGAAAAAGAATCAACTAGAAAGAGAATCTACTGTAAAATAGTCAGGGCTGGAGAGATGCCTCAGTGGTTAAGAACACTGTCTGCTCTTTCAAAGGACCCAGGTTTGATTCCCAGCATCCATGTGGTGGGCTCACAACTGTGTATAACTCTAATCTTAGGACATCTGACGCTCCCTTCTAGTTTCTGCTGGCACAAAGGATACATGTAGCACACAGACATTATTCAGGCAAGCCCCCGATCCCCATAAAATAAAATTCAGAAAATAGAAATGAGTATATAAAAGGTTCACTCTAAACCCAGGGAATGAGAATTTTGAACACGTTGGAAGAGACTTGCTCAGTGATTTTCCCATATGTACAGAATTATATTTTTCTAAAATACTTTCCGCCACGGAGCCCATTAGAGCATCTTCTCATAGAGTCCTATGCTTCATGTTTGTGGAAGAACTATCTATGAATCATTTTTAATGAAGGAAAGGTTTCTTTTGGCTCATCTTAGGATGGAATTCACCTCATTGTTCGGAGAAAGGCAGGCACAGTGTCCACAGCTTGAGGCAGTTGGACACACTGGGGCAGGAGATGCAGAGGGGTGAATGGTGGCTCTCTGCTCACTTGCTGCACCTTTCAATAACTGTTAGGATGTGTGGCTATAAATGACGTACAATAAAATTAATAATGTGTTCCTTACCGACATGAATTTACTGCCATCTGTTATATTATCTCTTCAGGCACCTACTTTGATTTTTCTAAAACATGGTCATGTTTGAAGTCATGAGAGGTCCCTTAGCCTGTATTTCCTTCCTCAATATGTGTTAAAACTTCAGTCCATTCTAACCATGTAAATACTCCTGACTCCAGTCACATGATCTCTGTGACTGTATTTCCTCTGCTTATTTTGGACATCTAAGGCACTCACGTTCCAGAGCACAGATCAATGTTCTGTGAGATCATTTGCTGGTGGATATACCAGTCCTAATTTGTTTTCCTGGGAGCACCGCAGAGCAAGTACGTGAGGGATGCTTGGCACACTGCAGGCCACACCTGCAGCCCACAGCCTCTGACACCAGTGAAACTCCCCCACCCTTCCCTGGGTGACGGTCCCCTTTTCTACAGCTGCCTGCTGTTTTCCCCTTGCTGGCTCCTGTCAGCAGTGTTCAGTTTCCACACTGTTGTTCTGAGAAAGGCTGCTTAAGGCATGTCTTTAAGAATTTCTAAATATAAATTTTGGAAAAAAAAAACCCCAAAAACATCCTCTCTGAAATAAAAAAAAAAAAACTAATGTTCTTATATCTTGTTTTATTGTTTGTTCGAGACAGGATATCATTCTCCCGAGGGTGACCTTAACTCCTTATGCAATAGGGGATGTCCTTGAACATCTGACCCTCCTGTCTCTACCTCTTCAACCCTGGGGCACAGATACATACTGCCATCTCCATATTCCTAGAGTCCAGCCTTTTGCCACCTATGTGTTGGTTCTGGGGACTAATGCTCATGTAGGACTTTATGTGGCAGATACTTTTCTGATCAGAGCCTTCTGTCAGCCTAATTAAGCCTTTCTTTTCCTTTTCTTGTATGTGCACACATGTGCTTGCATTTCCCGGGGCAGGTTTACATGCCCTATGCGCTTATGCACAAGGATGCCCAAGGTGGATTTTGGGTGTCTTCCTCAATTATTCTGTATTGAGACTGAGCACAAGCTCACATTTTGGCTAGTATGACTAGCAGCCTGGTGTGGGATCCCCTCTCTCTAGCATCCACGAGCTAGGATTACAGTCAAGATGCCATATGCAGGTGGCTTTTTCTTAGGACCAAAGGATCTGAACTCCAATTTGTATGCTTTGTGTAACAAGCATCTTATTCCTGTGTTATCTCTCAGCTCCCAAATAAAGGGCCATACTTCTAAGACACCAGACACCAAGGGAGAAATGGCCATAGGTCATAGGAAGTGAGGACCTGGGTTTCAGTTCTTACCTCACTGTGAAATTTACACCTGTTGGGTACCTGCAATTCCTGAATCGCTCCAGGGTTCTGTAGGCCAAACCAAAGTAGGACCCCATAGTCCCCCTTGCAGTTCCTGGTTTCAGAGAAGGGGTCTGTGTTTATGGATATTTCATAGTAACTCAGAATCATTGATTCCCTCAGTGGTATTGCCCTTCTGTTTCAAAGCTTTGGAATTCACTGGTAAACTAGTTTGTCACTGCTTAGCTGGGAGTTCCCTCCCTCCCTCTCACTGTTTTGAATGATCCTGGTAAGTCCAACTTTGCCTTTTTTCTTTATTGAGCTCCTCAACAGGCCACTGCTTGTTAAAAAGTCATTTTACATGACTGCAAAATTAACAAGTCACACTTCCAAATACATAAGACCATCAGATTTCATTTCCAACATGTACAAAAGTATTGATTCTTTGCTTTATCCCCCAACATTAATCATTATCTCTTTAAAAACTCATTTCCGATTTGATAAGAAAATTAATTCCATGCTTTCATTCAGGCTTCTGAGTATCTACTTTCCAGCGAAGCACATGATTCTGAAAATAAAGCACCTGCTCTATCACATACTTGTTTTATGGCACACATACAAAGAACAGCCAAGAGCGAGTAGTAAAGGTTTTGATCAATGTATGAATGAAGATAATTAAACTGTAGCCATTATTTTAGGGATTAATTGCTTGTGCGTATGAATGTGCTGGACATTTTTAAGGGGCTTTGCATTAGACGAAGAGAGAAACAAATCAAATAGTTTTATACAAGTCACATGTCCTAGGGTAGGAAGCATCTCACATTCTAATGAGCCTGCTAAACTCAGAGGATCATTTCTTGGCTCTCTCAATACAGATTAGGAGTTACGATTAATGTGGGGGCCCTCTGGTGGCCAGAGTAAATGGCTTTAGATGCTGACTAGGTATTTCCTTGTTGGCTTAACTTCTCATTTCTCAAGATCCAGTTATTTTTAAAGTTGTTGAAAATATATTCTTAAAACAACAACAGTGATCGTTTGAGTTGTGATGCACAGTAGGGAGCTTGCCTACCACACAGGACCAGTGGGGAGAGACATCGAGCTCCAACACCATAAGAACAAAAGACAGCAAAAGAAGTGACCAGAGCCAACTAAGTCCTAGGACTTTACAGTGCAGCTGCTTGGAGAATGTCAGTGATCTTGCCCAGCATGACCAAGCCTTCGCAAGTGCATCAAGTGACCATCAAGTCACAGCCTCATGTCGGGCCTTAGATGAGCACAGCATCCTTGGAGGACAGAGGATATGGTCCCATGGCATCTCTGAAGGTCTCTGAGTGGAGTGGATATGCAGAGTGGTGCACTGGCTACCTGCAGGGTCAGGAAGGTCAGGATTATATTCCTTCCATTGTCAGGGAGAGCAGGAT
This sequence comes from Rattus norvegicus, assembly GCF_021556685.1. Lineage (NCBI taxonomy): Eukaryota > Metazoa > Chordata > Mammalia > Rodentia > Muridae > Rattus > Rattus norvegicus. The sequence goes on along the minus strand of NC_141544.1, from coordinate 49,828,582 downwards.
GAGAAGGCAGGAGAAGGTGTATGTCTGTGGAAAGAAGGAATTAGCATTAAAAACATCTCAAACTTGGAGATAGGCTGCTTAAAGACAGTGATTTCCCATCACTAAGTGTTGAAGTTGAGGACAGGTCCCATGTCTCAGAAGCACTTAGGGTGGGACTCCTGCTCCTAGTATAGATGACAGGGACCCTTCCACTCCTCCCACCTGGGGCTGAAGGGCTGTGACCACATGGGAGCTGATGATGTCGGAACCTCATTAAATCCATACATTTCAAGGAAAAGTGAGAGGGGGCACAAGGAGACTCAGGCCTGGACTTGAGTCCAGGCAATCTGCCTCCAGCTGCAGGAAGTCAGTTGGATCCAGGATACAACTTGCCTTTGTCCCTGCTGAGAGCACAAAAGCTGGACTTATTTCTGTTCAGCCACTGAGTTTGGAGTTTCACATAGGCCTGTGAAGTCTGCTGTTGCCTTTGTATTGTCGGCCCTGTGACCCTGCCTGCATGTGACCCTGCCTGCACCCTTGAACTGTGACCCAGAGTAACTCTCCCTGTCCCTAGTTGCTTTTCTCAGAATATCATATCACAGCAACAGGAAAAGAATCTAATTCTTCATAGCAGTGAGGAACAACAGAACACCGAAAACCTATTATGGGATGTGTGGACTGATTTATAAAGGTCCTGAGAGTCTTGCTCCTGCTTACAAGGACTTGGAGTTTTATTTTAGGTGCCACTGAGAGGAGCCATTACTGTTTTAAGCAGGAGATAGTAAAACACAGTCTTACTTACATGTTTAAAAGTTGGTTCCGGTTATTGATGACAGGGTGTGATAATGAAGACAGGAGAATGGAGGTAAATGGGAGTCTGAGTTGTACTTGGAGTTAGGCTACCTGTGAGGATGGAGAGTGGAAAGGAGTCTAAGCAAAGCAGAGACGAGATATAGTGCTTAGGGATCCTTTCCACTTGGAACGCACATGCAGGTCGAACAGAGAGGCAGTATGGTAGGTGGGTAGGTGGGTAGGGGAGGGACTCGTGGACCAAGGCTAGACTCAGATAGAGCACTTGCAAGAATCCATTTGTCTTATTTAGACCCCGCTCTCAGTCTTCTCCCCCAGATGGGTGACTTAACTTACTTGTCTTGTTCATTCCATCTCATCCTTGTGGCCAAGGTTTTCCTGCAACCTCAGAGTCATCTTACAAAGCCCTTGGTGGTGATGCTCAGGCAGCAGGGGAGACCGGAACTTGGAGTCAGGGAGGGAGTTGGAGTCATGTACATACTCATGTCCCCATGATGAGGTCACAGAAAATTGATCACCTCTGAGTGATGCCATGGGTGAGCCTGGAAGGAGACTCAGCCAGAGGGGAAGGGAATAACAGCAAAGAAATCAGAAGCAGGCATTGTTTCGGAAGAACAGCAAGCCCAAAGACGAGAGCCTGGTGCTTGTTTTTAAGATAGGGTACTTGGAGCAGATGACTGCTTGCTTGCACCTTGGTGGACCAGACTTATGGATAGAATGGGTCAAGCCTGACTCCTTGTGACCCATTCTTTCAGCAAGGCCCTCACGTGCTGGGGGCTCCATAGGCTCCCTCAGACAGTGACTCCCGCTGGGCCAAACATCCAGGTACATGAGCCTCTTTAGGACTTCTTGGGCTCAAATGGTAATCTTGGGGTTCTAGGCATTTATCTTCAAGGGATGCGTCTACTCAGCCAGCATCCTGTTAACAAAGGTGTGTGTTTAGTGCTCCTGTGGCTCTTACAAGAGTTCCTCGTGTGCATTCCTTTTTTCCCTACTGGGAATGGAATCCAAACTCCAGATTCCAGAGTGGTGTTTGTCTACAGGTGGACAGCCCAGTCCTACCTTCAGCCTTTTCAGTCACTTCACAGGGTTATCCATCTGTGACAGTTTCTAGTTGGTTGGTGCTCATGCATTTTTCATATGCAATTTTGTTGTATGCAAATAGCGGTAATTACCCTCTACTTTTTAAACATGCAGGCTTCTAATTCTCTTATCAAGCTGAATGCTGGCACATCCATCCCCTCAGTATCTATCCCTTCCCTTCCTCCTCTCTCAGCTTGTGTGTTGATCTTCTTTACGTGGTTAAATATATTTTGTTCATTGTTTTAAAACTTCAGATTTCTTTATAGGTCCTCACATCCATTCAGCCCATTTCACATGACTTCTGAGTCTTGTGTTTTTACTGCTTTCCTTTGGCTTCCCGTGTCTTTGATGACTCTAAGTGCTGCCTATGAGGGCGTTGAGTCTCTGGTATATTTTTTGTTCATTGCTTCTTTTGCTTTGCTGTGTGGATTTTTTCCATCATTCAGTCTGTTGCTTTCACCATTTCTTTTCATTCACGCTATCTGTACAATATACAAGGCGACGGGATTTCTTCCAAGCACCGTGTTTGCCACATCACGTGGGTTCTGATATGAAATGTGCTTCTGAACATCAATTTTCCAGCTGCTCTTGAATCTCTACCTTGGCTTCCTTTGAGACTCCAGGTGGTAAAATCCCATGAAGTTAGTTTCATCACATGAGTCGAGAGTGTAGTCTGCTTCCGACCGTTTCCACTTGCAAAAGTTTAATGAACTCTTTCTGACATAATGTCTTCAAGATTGACATCTTTTCCTTAGGTACTGAAAGGAAAGGGAAAGATCTGTCTCCGGGTTATGGAATTAGTTAAGTTACAAGCAGGTCTGTTCGCTGTGCTGGTTAAGCCTCTGTTGTCTCTGGGGCTGTGTGCTCAGCCTGTTCTTTCCTGACATTAGACCTCTGCTCTTCCTTTCTCTCTTACATTTTGCTTTATTTACCTTGATTTTTCCTGAGAGGCAGGAGGGGCCGCCACACCTCCTCTGACTGTCTGGCAGATTTCACCATGAGGTCCTGTCACACGGATGCTCTTGACCCTTTTTTGAGCTTGTCTGCTATTCAGGGCATGGCTATAGCTACCTAAGCACACATACTTCTTATGCCTTTGCCCATCTCTAACGATGGAGTGCTAAAGTTTAACACAACAAGGTAAAATCGGGGGTTTAATACAGGAGATTTTTTAGACTTGCACCACACCCGATTCTGCCTTAGGCATCCTGCCTGCTGCTTCAGCTTTGTTCTGTGCTGCAGCTTGTGTGCCCTCTTTGAGTATGGACTACACAGGGTGGTTTAATGGTTGTAATGGCTAGCTCTAACTACTGAGTGGTAGGCTGTATTTGCCCTTCGTCTCTAGGATATCAGCCATGTGCAGCAATGGTGGGCCCTGACCAGCTTTATTTGGGGATAGTTTTACTGGTTCCCATTCCACTTATATGTGCAGTTTGATGATGTTATTTCAGTAGAGGATCTAAGGACATTCAATATCTCATTACAAACATCCCTCTACAGCCCACTCTTATTTCCCTTCTCTGTTGATTTTTTCATTTAAATTTTAAAATTTTTGAGAATTTCATTCATGAGTACTCTATTTACATCATTACAACCCTTCCCTCTCCCACCTCTCCAACTCCTCCCTGTCCCTCACCGTTCCTTTTCAAACTCATGACCTGTTTTTCTTTAATTATTATGATTACATATTTACGTTTATATCCAATCCCAAATGGTCAGCCATGTTCACACAATCACACAGAAACAAACACACACATATAGATTTATATTTGTATATATGAATATATGTGCATATTATGTATTATGTATTACACAATATGTTATGTTATATATTATATTACATGTTATATCATCTTTACCATCCACTTATCTGCATCTACTATCTATTATATCTTGCTCCCTGATCTGTATTGTCTGTCTGTTATCTATCAATTTATCACCCATCTTCCTGATTTTGCCACTGTTGTTAACTTTCTGCTCCAATTCTTTCTTTCTCAAAGTCTGTCTTCTTTCAGTACGACGTGGCTCTCGCTCAGTCATTTTCTTTAGTTCCTCTTCCTTGTGCTTTCTCTTCTCTCCCTGCTTCCTGTCTTTCCCTTCAGCCTTGCTTCACTATTCCTTTCATTACACATTTGCCAAAGTTTTATGACATAGCACAGACGAGTCTTAAACTCACTCTGTAGCCCAAGCTGGCCTTGGCTTTTAGCAGTCCTTCAGTTCAGGATCTGGAATCACAGGCATACACACAATGACAGCTCCATTGCACCACTGTCCTTGGGGTCATGCACATGCCCTGTGGTTCACAGGGCAGCAGGCTCCATTACTGACATGCTCTTCACATTCAGGGCCTCCATCATGAAGACAGGGTACACTTGGACCTCAGGGGTAGATCAGAAAACAGGAAATCACCTTTATGCATCGTGAGTTGACTTTGCCATGGTGTTAGGCTGTCTGAGTGTCTCACAAATGTCTTTCTGTTTCGGTCTACAATCGTACTTACTTCATGAAGTCCTCGCTCCAAATGGGTCGGCACTTGATGAACATTTGTGGACATGGATCTTGCACTATAAGTCTGTGGGGGGTAGAGATGTGAATAGTTCCAGCCAAGACCTTTCCTCACTCCCTTTACTGTATTAATACAGCACGGGAAACCTTAGGTAATATGAGGACCAACTTTACCTGTTCTTCTGTTAGTGAGCAGTTTGTCTGATCTTCTCAGGTTTGCTCATTTCTCAGGAGTACAAGCATGGTTTGTTCTCTATGTAATGAGCACTTTCAGATGCTAAGTGGTTCTTCATCGAAGGTTATCTGTCCTTAAATGCGTCTTCTTGGCATGTGATATGGTCTCGAAGAACTAGCTATTACACTTTTATGATTTTAGATTGAATGTATCTGTCATTTTCAGCAGTGTGTCCCTGGTGTTAACATCAACCAAAGCTCCAGTGGACTGCCAAGTTCTCAGAAAGGGAGTGGCCAGGCACCTGAGAAGAGAGATTCTCCACTGAGGGATTGCAGAGATCAGATTGGCCTGTGGCCGTGTATATGTGTGTGTGTGTGTGTGTGTGTGTGTGTGTGTGTGTGTGTGTGTGTAATTGTCTTGTTGTTGATCGATGAAGAGAAACCAGTAACCACTAGTGGTGTCACCCCTGGGCATGTGGTCCTGGGTTGTATAAGAAAGCAGGCCGAGTAAGTCATAGGAGCAAGCCCATAAAAAAAACACTCCTTTGTGACCTTTGCTCCAGTTCCTGCCATGAGCTCCAGCCCTAATTTCTCACAGTGATAAATTGTGACCTGTAAATGTAAAGTGAAAGCCCCCCCCCCGCCCTCCAGGATATTTTTGGTAAGAGTGTTTTATCACAGCCACAGAATGAAACTAGAACAGCAAGCACAGCAGCAAATGAAGGAGGGCGATCAAAACTCTCTGGTATGGTTTGGAAAATGTAAAAAAAAATAAAATAATAAAGAAAAAAACCTCCATTTTGTTGTTGTTGGAACTTTGTCCATGGGAGGAATGAAGTCATTATCAGTTGGAATGCAAAATCTACCAGCACGGCACACTTCCACTTGCCAAAGTGCCCTCTTCTAGAGTAACATGGCAGAGAAATTTTTGTCACACTGAGACATGACAAGCCTGTGAGAGTTGCTTTTCAGTGGGTGTCCTCTTCTCTCCTCAGGAAAGCATGCCTCCTGGAGGAGAGAGAGGCCGTTTATCATCTGTGAGTGCCTGAGTATAGGAACCAGATACACAGCTGACATACTGAGCTTCATCCTACACGACAATAATACATTTGACAGTGTGCACATACATACATATAAATATGCACACTCACATGCACACACATGCATACTCACATGGATGCACATGCACACACATGTACATATACATGCATACTCACATGCACATATGCACACATGCATACCACAAAGCTCTTACTATTCAGAAACTGGTAGGAAAGCCATGTTTCTCTCTCACATAGAAAATATTACAAATATCAGAATTTATTTCTAATCTCTCTGAGTTTAATATGGAATTATCTGATTATATCTAATTCAACTGAAACACAAGCTACTAATTTCAGCCCAAGCCGAGATTTTGCAGATTTCTGTCATTTCTCTTGCATTTAGTTTAACATTTGGCACAGATCCTAGCTCAGACATTCTTTGCAGCTGGGTTACCCAGTGCCAGCTCTGACAGGAAACTGTTTGCCTTGTGCATCAAAAGGAGAAAGAAAAACAAAGGTCAAGACAATCCTGGTGTTTCTTCACTTCTCTCCCACTAGTGGAGGTTTCCACAGATTGATGATGCCTCAGGCAGAGTGACCCAGATTGACTGCTGGAACGCTAACACCATACAGTATATGTGAATAAAACCTGGAACGCTCTATTAGCAGTCACCTAGTGTATTTCATGCTTTGAATAAAATTAAGTTTATTAAGATAAGTATATTTTATTCATTGCATGTTATCTGTATATATATATGATAATATATCTATGCATATCTGGACGGTACATGTGCATGGGTGTAGTGGCTGAGATTGATTTCAGGCATCCATTTCTGTCTATGTTAGTTTGTGAGACAGAGTCTCTCATAGAACCTGGATTTCACTGATTCAGCCAGTCTGGCTGGTCAGGAAATTCCAGAGAGCCACTGTGTTTGCCCGAAGTGATAGAGTAAGGTCATACATGGCTTACTCATGATTCTTCATGGCTGCTGGGGACCGGAATTCAGTTCTCTGTGCTGAACTGAATGAGCCAGCCTGTCTCCTAGGTCCCTATTTTTTTCAATATAAAAAGTGTACACCATGAAATAAAAGCAGAATGTGGTATTATGAGTATTTAAAATTCTACTTCAACAAATTGCTTAAACCCTCTCCTGTTCTTACGTGTATTTCTCACAGTGCAGCTTATGAAAGGTAAGAGTTCCTCAGAAATTAACTTAGAGTGCTGAACACTTACTTTATTTCACACATCGGACTGATGTCATCCCCAGGCATCTTCCTAGACCTTCCTTCATTTCAGTATTAGTCGCTTTTCTGTTGCACCAAGGCCAAGACAACTTAAGGAAGAGAGAATTTATTTTGGCTCATGGTTCCAGATGGGATCCATCTGAATCCATTCAGGTACGGTTGGCTTCTGGGAGCCCAATAATCCTCCAGAATCGTGTGGGGCCCAGGAGGACTTCAGGGCATCTTGGTATAACTTCTGTGTGAAATCAAATGGAATTTGAAACTGACTGATGTTCCTATTTAAACTGTATTTCCATTGTTAATGGGGTTCTGCTAAGATACTAAACACGTCACCTCTGCTGGTGTTTGAGGTGGGGATACTGGTGTTTTATTTGTTCCACTGGTGACCTGGACCCAGTACGCTATAGATTGTTAATGTGATATTCTATGTTTTTTAAAAAGATTTGTTTGTTGTTCTTTATGGGTGTTTGCATTCATGAATCTATGTACATCACATGCATGCAGTGCCCTCAGAGTTCCTGGAACTGAAGTTACAGACTGTTGTGAACTGCCATGTGGATGCTGTAATTGAACCAAGATTCTACGGAAGAGAAGCCACTGCACTGAAGCACCGAGCCATCTCTCCAGCCCCAGTATTATGCGATTCACTCTTTAAATAAGGGGTGATATTGCTCAGTCAGTAGATTTCTTGATGTCCAAGTAGGAGGAACTGAGGTCATATGCCACCTGTATGCCAAAAGCCAATCAGGGTGTCGAATGGCAGAATTCCAGCCCTGGGGCTGTGGAGACAGGCAGAACCCTGGGCTCACTGGCAAGCCAGCCTCACCTACTTGGTGATCTCCAAACCAGTGAGAGATTTTGTCTCAAAAACTGAGGAGTTGACCATTAGGTGTGTGTACTGCTCTGGCAAAAGACTAGGGTTCACTTAGATCAATCATGTTGGCTACCTCACAAATGCCTGTAACTCCAGCTCTGGAGGATTCTATGCCCTGACCTTTACATTCATGGCCATATACCCCCAACCCCATACACAATAACACATATGCATGTATGTAATTTTAATATAAAGATAAATCCTAAAAATATTGAAGTGTAAGGCTCCTGAATGTTGACCTCTGAACACCTATGCCCATATTCACACATATTCTTCAAACTTGCACATTCACCCATACCTAAACGCACACACACACACACTACGGATGAACTGTTTTGATGTAATGGCTGATCACATAAACCTGACTTTTATCTCAGTGACAAAGGACCCTAATCACGAGACATGGTGCCACAGGGATCTGGCTTCCCCAGCAGGCACACAGATGGGAGCACAGACCACCCGACTGGCATCCCAGAATGCAGCTGGAGTTCCAAACCTTCTAACTTTCAGTGAAGCCATATGCAGCAGTCTTCTTAATTAGGAGATGTTACAGTTTGCCAGACACTGAATAAAGCTAAGAAAGAAAGGCTTCTCAATGGCTTCGTGGACACTCTAATGTAGCATAAATCCAATCCGGAAACATTATGTGTGTTTATTCTCGCAGTGATATAAAGTTAATTAAAACTTTGCTTGGAACTCTTATTTTGAAAGAAGCAAGCACTGTTGCTGGTAAAACAAGTAGTTAAGTGGTATGCATAAATTAGCCGATTCTCAACCTTAGCAACACTTCATCTCAGCTCCATGACATGGTCCACACAGATGTGATGAGAAGCCATCTACATTGCTTCAGAACATTCAGTGTTTCACCACCAACTGCATGGTTCTGACAAAAGAAAATGTCACATGTTGCATCTACTGGCTTTGTGCTTTGTTCGTGCACACATACACATGCTCACAAACATGCACTCACATACTTGAGCATATGCATGCATATATATATATATATATACACACACACACACACACACGAGTCAAGTACACACATGCCCACACACCCACAGAAACACAAACATGCTTGAGCTCACACGTGCAAATATTCACATGTATGAGTATATGTATGAACACATGCACAAGCACATACATGCATATGCAGATTAACTAACTTAACAAGTGAATCCTAACATTGCTACCTGAGACAGATTTCAAGGCTGTCTCCATCTTGGCATGCTGGTTCTGCACATATTCTTGTAGAGGTTCATATGCAGGTCTTATATATGAACTCTTCATGCTATGTTTTTAATATGAGTGCATATGACCTAATATTTTCTAACACACCATTTCCTCATCTGCATAGCATGAATCACTCCCTGTATCAACAAATTCTTTGCCCTTACTCCTTTGGAGGTGACAATTAAGCACATATGTGCTTGTGCGTGGGCTCACACATGTACTCATATATGCGTGAATATATGCATTGTTCATATCCTCCATGCCCTGGTCCTGTGGTTAAAACAAGACAAACATTAGGCAAACAAACAAGTCACAAGGTCACATCTGTAAGAAATGCTATGAAGTAAAAGGATGTGGGGGATGGCGTGCCAGGGAAGAAGAAACAGGTAGCAATGAGTTGGAGAATAATTCAGGCAGTGACCTACATGAGCAAAGCCCCAGGCACCAGTAGTGAGGGAGAGAAGATATGAACACAGGGAGAAGATGTGTGTAGATAAGTCCAGTAGCCAGGGGAACAGGAAGCTATATGGGAATATAAAGACAGAAGCTCTGAGGAAGCTTCTTAGGAGGATGGTAAATTCAGTTTATGCTGAGGCCCAGGCAAGAGGCAGGTCATGAGCCCTCAGAACAAGAAGCTCATGGGTGACCTTGGCAGGAGGAAGCTCAGAAGACTGAGGTGTGAAGGGCACAGCCCTTCATTGTGCAATGATGGATCCGACCTTACATATTGAGCCCCTATCGTGGGACATTGATCATCTGTTGTTTTTGTTCCTAAAACAAACTGGAGACAAGGTGTTGCCCGCCATCTTCATTTTATGATATAATGAAGTCTCAAGTCACATAGCTTGTCCATGGCCATGTTCTACCCTCACCCCTTCTAGGGATTAGGAGGATCAAGGTCCACTTATTCTGACAGCATTCTGAGAACAAGCACGTCACTCAACTCAGCCAGCCCTCCTCCTTATATTGCTGACACCAAACAACAGCAAATTAAAGTTTTTCCTCAGACCGATCCAGAAATGCCCATTCACCCAGGAACCCTGTAGAATGTTGTTGTCTGAAATGGTAAGTCAGTAATGGTGGCGAGACCTTTGTCATTGAGGTTGTCTGAGACTGTAATGAATCACTATGACTTTACAATTCCTGAGGGGTAAGAGAGTGGACAATACTCTGTAGTCTGTTGTTGCATGAAATATAAGAAGGCACCATCCCACGCTAAAGCCGGCTGCTCTTTGGCCCTGCATATTGAGCTCACATTCCCAGCTATCTGCTTCCTGTGGTTAGCTGTCACAAATCTCCCTAACCAGGTAAAATCAAAAGTGCACACCTAGATGGGGCTAATTATTATTTAATCATCTAAGAAATCCCCAATACTTCTGACTCCCAGAACTGTGTTTCTGACTCCTCTTCCTCTCCTATAGGTTCCCTCTGATCTTCTCCTCTTGGTCTCGTCCTGTCTCTCTGTACTGGTCTCTAAAACTCTCAGCCCGCCTTCCTTTTCCACTGCCCAATCACAGGTTCTTGCCTTATCTCGTGACTGCCCTCACATGCATATAGATAGTAATCGACATTTTCCCTTTTGTCCAGTTAAAAGGCTCTTTCCTCTCAAATATAAATGGAACACAACTATTACCATTTTGTAAACCATAAAGTATAAAATACACCTAAACTCTTGTAGCTTGAAGTAAAAAATATGAATCCCACGCTACCCGGCAGACTGGCCAACCTGTTCTCATCCTGACAGAGTCTCTGACTCAGAGCTCTGAAATCTCCCCACCCACAAGTTCCCCTGGCGGGTTGCTGCCACGCCAGCCACATGCTTCCAAATTACCACTGTTATTTGGGGTGCACTTCTCACAACCCCACGCTTTGATGCAGTACCTTTCTCTCTGGAACCCAGTTGAGTCACTGTCTGAAGGAAAATACCACACAAACTGAGTTTAGAATCAGCAGGTAACACAATCGTTGGGTGCAGCATCCTAATTTGTAAGCTATTCTAAGATACAAATCCTCCGATAGTGGATCCCAGAGGATCAGCTGCCCGAATTGGGGAAGGGAGGGAGTTCAGCTACCTACATTTATTCCTCCATCATCTCTTCTGTACAAAAGACCTGTCTTTTCTCTTGCTTCCCCTCTTCCCCTCTCCGACCCGGAAGTCCCGCCTACTTGCCCAGTGATTGGCTCCTTGAAGTCTTTATTCATTAGGGAAGGTTCTGCCACATCCTGTTGCTTCCAAGATACATGTGAGGTGCCAGGCACAGTCTCTGCCTTCAACAAATCTTTTCCTTGTATTCTGGGATAATTTTGGTCGGATGGAATCACAAGCTATACCTTACATCATGTTTGTTGATTAAATGAGACTACAGGGATTTAGGGTTGAAAATGAGTACTATCTTAGTTTCAAACCCTACCCCAGTAACTCAATCATGGTCAGTCTGTGCAGACAGTAGATCACATTCTCTGTCCCCATCTTCCTGATCCAAGATATGTCTTTCCTGCCAGGATTTAGTTTAAATTGGGATTTAGTATCCAACCAGAGAGGACAGAGCAGGATGGTGGCTCCATTTCAGTGTTGGGTTGGATGTGGCATTAGCTAAGACCTGAATGGTAATGCAGGGTAAGTTGAGGATCTGAGACCCAGGCCAGGCAGTCACCCCAGTCCTTTAGGTATTCAAAGGTGGGGGACTTTTTCAAGCTCTTGGTACCTTTGCTCCTCCCTTGCTGATGGGGCTGCTCAGAGACCACACCTCAGGGGGTTGCTAGGTTTGGGAGTCTTCATGGCTCATTTACAGACCTGTTCTAATGGTGATGTTTAATTTTAAAAACCTATTTCCACATTCCTGACTTTGACCATTTAAAGGAATTTGAGAAATATTCATTCTTTTATTTAAGTAGAATGCATTTTCTGTGTCTTTTGGTTCTTAATAGGTTCAGAAACATCTGCTTTGAGTATAACAGACCATTTTTCTATATAGTTAATATACACATGCATGTGTGTATATACGTATGTACATGCATGCATAGACAACTCCATCTGAAAACTTGTCCCGTCTTGAAACACCAAATGTACTATAAGGTAAGTCTACCCCAATGAAAGGTGAGTTCTATAGCTCACTGTGACAGGAACAACAGAAACGTTCAGCTCAGCCTCACAGAAGTAAAATCTGGACCACCACACAGACCCTCACACTCCTGTGAAGCTAAAGCTGGCCATGACATTCTATGGCTAATTGATTTCTCCCAAGGGGGCTACAGTCTTGCTTATATCCGGCTCCTCTAGGCTCGCACACTGGCCTTGACGTTGCTTCTCATTTACAGCATAGCTGATGTACCCAACACGGTTGTGGCATATGTTCCAGGTCTGCTTACAAACACCCATTCTGCAGAGGAAAAATACAGCGAGGGGTGGAATCTTTCATGTGTACATACATCTGCATGCCAGCTCCACCAAGGCAGCCAACTGCCCTGCTTAGAGGACCAGAGTTCCAACTTTTAAGCCTAAGAATATAATAATGTATGGCAACCAGAAAATACAAGTTACCAGTTAATTCTAGGTGTCTAGAGATCCCACAAACTATAGATCAAAATATGTGGCCAGGGGAACATATCTACATTGAAAATACACAAACGTTTTTTTTTTTTTGTTTTTTTTTGCCATTTTCTAAATAACACACTGTTTTACTCAGCATTTTCATTGTGTTCGGTTTTATTAGTCTAGAGACAACTAAGTGTACAAAATTGGTGTATGGAAGTTATATGCATTTTTAGACAAGGGTCCTGCACATCTTCTGGCTTCAGAGAGTTCTGAAAACAGATTTTGCAGACATCGAGAGATGGCTGAAAATCTCAGGGACGATTCTCCGAGTCTTTCTGCGAGGTTCCCGGGTGGGAAGTCTACCTCTAGATGAAGAGATGCATTATTGCCAGGGACGCAGGGGCAGTCTGGATTGACACAGCACATTAGAAATCTCCACGAAGCAGATATATCCCCAGAAAAAGCCCCGCACGATGGTTCCCCTGCCACTGCTGGCAAACGTGTGAAATTGAAGCAGAGGCAGCGGCTTCCAAAAATGACGTAGATGCAAGCAGACATGTATAAGGCGACAAACCAAAAGCCTTCATCTAGGCCTTCTATCTTATATCAATACAGAAACTAGCCTAAGGCATCATAGACTTAAGTGTAACATAAAAATAAAAAACATTCTGGTTTTTCTTTTTCCAGTGTAAATAAGTGAAGTGAAATCACAGAATCTGAAGGCCAGAAAGGACTCTGTGCGTTACACAGAAGTCACGGTGACTGGGGTAGGAATGGGGCTAACAGGGACCGGCTGGCTCCTGGGAGGTTTCTTTACTCGATGCTGATCCTGCTTGGGAGCCGTGACCTACATAAGAGAACACGGGGATCTGTCTGACCCACTTGTGGGCCTTATGGAAGGTCTCACTTGTGCCCCTCACATGTGTCCATTCTTGGTCCATTTCATCATTTGGAATCTTTCTAGCATATGCAGAAGGTACTGGGGGCGGGGGTGTTCAAAGGCTGGCATCTTCGGGCAAGCTCTCACCACTTATTTCCTCCTAGCTTCCCTCTGCAATTAGCACAACAGAACTGCTCTCAGGTTTCTGGGAAGTCCTTCAGCCTTCGAGAGCTGAGGGAGGTCCTACAGATGTGGAGAGAGGGAGGGCACTGTCCACGTCCCCGTACATATTTACTGTGGAGTCAGGTGTTTCTTTAGGACAGAATATGGCTGATAGTCAATGTGAATTTCTAATAATCAGTAATTGTCCAAATAAAAGCACACTCCTACTTCCTCAATCACGGGCCACATCGGTATCAGGTTTTGTAATTAGTGTGCATTATTTTGCTTAATTATTTTCACTCGACAACCTGATTAGAGAAAATTGCTGTGTTGTTTTTCCTGTATAATGTTCCATTATGAGGAACGATTATAGCAGAGCTTGCATCTCTACCATAGATCTCCACCGTGGAGCTCAGCTAACACCCAAGAGGGTGGCTTCACTAAACAGTCCAGCCAGTTGATTTCAAGCCTAAGTCAAAATACCTCTTTTAAATAAATATGTTTTATGTATATGTATATATATAACTGTATTTATACTATATATAAATGGTATTTTAGCTCTTAGACCCTAGTTGTTTGATAGGCTCTTTTCATTGCTCATGGCTTCAACTTAGGCTTCCCAGGGGTGGTGTGCTGATGCTATGTCTTTTGTCTGTCTGGGAATTTCATCCACCCCAGATTCTGAGGGTGCCAGAACCTGGTTTCTCCTCACTTATTTTCATCAAGATGACTGTTATGGTGTCACCTACTGGCCGTGTGGCACTTCTGTGTAAGCATGTGTGTCCTGGATACTGCACTCCTGTTGAAGAGGAGAGGGTGGTGGTGTGGTTGACATTACCAGTAGTAGAAGATTACTGCCAGGGTGGTTATTTCAACTGGAATCACCTGGGGTAGTGTTTTAGGCTCTAGTCGGGCAATCGAAAGGCTGTTTGGAACCAAAAGAGTTCCCAGCATTCCACTTAAGTCATGGCTTCTCTCAAGTGGACACATTAAGCTTTGTCTTATGTTGGTTCAAGTGATGTAGTCCATCTCAGGTGATGAATCCCTCTCAGGTGTTACTGTCCATGTCAGACAGTAAGGCCTACCTCAGATGGTATCACTCTCCTCAGGACACGTCATTTCAGGTGAAATGTGTGCCTCAGATGACAAGATCCATTTAAGGTGACATCACCTACCTCAGATGGCATTGACCATTTCCAGTGATAACTTACCTCACAGGCAGTACTTTCTATCCCGGAGGGCATCGTCTACTTCAGGTGATGACATCATTCAGGTGATGACATCATTCAGGGGATGACATCATTTACCTTAGAAAATGTCCTTCTCAGAGGGTACCAACTACTCAGGGTGATAATTTTGACATTGCGTAATGGAGTCCATCTCCGATGAAGTCATCTTTCTGGGGTGACATTGTCCAGTTCTTCACTGACCAGTCTCCTCACCAGAGGAAAGAGGAGGAAGACTAAAGACAGCCCATGTCTGGGCCAGCAGATAGCACAGGTAACCAACTCTCCCAAGATCCTGCCTTCCTTTGCGCTTGACTAGACTGTAGGAAATAGATACCAGCTTCCCTGTGTCCATTCAAAGCTTTATGTGTACCCAGTGCCCGTACTGTACTGGGACAATGGCTAAAGACAAATACTTTTTCTCACAAGTTGGAAAGGATAAACAAGAAGGAAGACATACCACCTTGGTTAAGGGAGCAGGATTTAGACCCAGTTCTAGGAGACTAGAATTAAGCAGGCCAGAAACATTCTGGGCCTCAGCCCCCCCTCCCCCGACTGTATAACAGATAATGATACCTAGCCTGCAGGATTGTATAGGTGTTATTAAATGCATTAATACGATGTATCCATGGCAAACCAAAGGGTATTCTCCGTGCTTTGTTACACCTGTGTACAGTTTATTTCTTGCCTTCTACCTTAGCGTAGAATGAATCACATGAACAATGAAGGTTCCTTGGCCATCAAAGCTGACTACTTACTAAGTTCTGGAATTCAATGCTCTCTTAGATGGGAAGAAGGGGTTGGCAGATGTGATTCCTTTAGAGATATTGAGGTGGGAGATTGTTCCCCACTATGAGGGTAAGACAAAATACAGAACACAGAGTACTTAATACAGCCACAACGTCCTTCTAGGAGAGAAGCCAGGAGGACAGAAGTGGGGTGAGACAGATATGAAGGAGTTATACTGAAAACTTCCCTTGTCTTCTCGCTTGTACCCCAGATGTGTGTGCATGTCCTTGCATATGCACAGATTTTATAGACACATGTGTTTGTCAATACATACATGTGTATTTGTCTACATGCATGTATGAGCCTCTGTGTCTATGACAGCGTGTGGGCACCCTAGGCACATATGCTCATGCATGTGTGACCATGTGCATCTATGCTAAAGGCAGACTAGGAACCATGAGGTTTAAACGCAATTCATGCTTTAGAATTTATTAAATGTTGTAATTTTATCTTAAGCTTATGAAATGATCAAGAACCTTGGGCCAAGAGAATTAATATCTCAACAGGGCCAGGAAGTGAAACTGGCCATAAGACAACATCTCTGGTGTCAAGGAGCTTGAAGTCACATCCCAGCCTTAGCCATGTCATATAGCATCAGAGGAAAAGGTTTTCAATGTGAAGTGAAGGTTTTCAAGTGTTTGCAAAATGTAACTCAAGCCATTGTATTATGGATTAAGAAAGGCAGCAGTGTCTTGTTTAAGATTAGTAATCCTGGACCCAGGGGACCTGTTTTCCCTCAAAGAGTGGCCCACTCTTGCTCTGTTCCCTGCATCCAGGTTCCCATTGTGATAGTGAAAGAACAAGTAAGTTGGCACCGAAGCAATCTTTACTTCTGTGCTTAGTGCTCGTTGCCTGTGTTCAGTGCTCCCTGACTGAGTTCAGTACTCACTGCCAGTGCTCAGTGCTCCCTGCCTGTGCTCAGTGCTTGCTGGCTGTACTCAGTACTCACTGCCTGTGTTCAGTGGTTGTTGTCAGTGCTCCCTGGCTGTGTTCAGTGCTCACTTGCTTACTCAGTACTCACTGCCTGTGCTCAGTACTTGCTACCTGTATTCAGTGCTCACTGCCTATACTCAGTGCTCACAGGCTATGCTCAGTGCTCACCACCTGTGCCTCAGTGCTTGCTACCCGTGCTTGAGTCTCCTTACCTGTGCTCAGTACTTGCTGCCTATGCTCAGTGCTCACTACCTGTGTTCAGTGCTCGCTGTCAGTGCACATTGCTCACTGCCTGTGCTCTGTGCTCAGTACTTACTGCCTATGCTCAGTGCTTGATGCCTGTGCTCAGTGCTTGCTGGCTGTGCTTAGTTGTTTACTAGCCATTAAATTCATTTCCACTGGACTCATGGGTTGCTTCAGCTACCCAAGGACCAACTACTGGGATTTCTCTACTCTGCACACTATTCTAAATGCTGTTAACTCTTTGAAGCTACATTCACTTAAGGACCCCAATCTTCAGTTGTGTTAATCATGAGAGGATGGGAGGGCTTCATTATCTTCCTGCTGAAGAAGCAAATTGTATGATTTTCCTGTAATAATGGTTGGCCCCAGTTCTTCTGTGGTTATCTGTGAGGGTGGGTGGCTTTGGACCCCCTGGAGATACCAGCGATCCATAGGCACCCACATCCATTGTATAAAACAGCACAGGATTTGCCTAGAACCTACACACACTGTTAGACACCCACAGCTCTGGGTTATTTCTAATATGATACAATGAAGATGCCACGTGATTTGCCCTCTATATAGGATTTTAGGGAGAAAATGATACAAACGGAAGCCTGCCCTGTGCTCCACACATGTGCACCTTTTAAAAATACATCTTAACCCCAGACTTCATTGACCAAGTTCGCTCTTCTTCCTGGACATGTGCACTCTTAGACCCCACCCACTCCTGTCTCCCTCCTACGCCCTTCACATGCATGTCTCTTCCCTTTGTGCTGTAATCCTTAAGGAGCCTGGTGTCCTTTCCAGTGGTATATAACTGAAGATGATGACGACGTCCGTTCCTCCCTCAGAATCCACTGATAGCTAACAGTTTTCAGAGTAAAACCCTGTGAGCCCCTCCTCACCAGTGACTGACTGTTTACAAATCCAGTCTTTTGAGGCCCAGTGCAGCCGAGGTGAGGCCATATTTGCAGTGGGCTTGTATTGCCACGAAGACGGAATCCTGCAGCCCTCTGCCCCGTCTTTGAGCTCCTTTGTTCTCCTCAGTCTCTCTTCCACACTGCGTCCTGAACTGTAGAGGAGATAGCATACATGTCCTCTTCATGGCTGCGTGCACACCTCACTAGTTCTCAGCACTTTGGGCAGCCATGAGTACACTGCAGGAAGAAGCTTCTCTGGCTAACGCTGAGGAGTTTCGTCTCTAGTAGAAATAAATAGACGGCATTTTGACACTGTAGGATGGTTACATCTCTCAAGGAAATATGACCTCTGCAGCCATGGGTGTTTGGCCGAGTTTACAGTACCGGGCATGTTCTCCCTCTTATGGAGCGAGCCTGAAGTTGGTTCCACCATATCCGTTACTCCACTGTTGCACCCGTGGGCACAACCTTTCTCCTCACAACAGGCCATATAGAACTTTCTGGCACTACAAATGCTGGCTACTGGGAGCAAGCACCCAGCTCGGTTTCAGATTCCTTTATCTGCATCTTACAACCAAGATGGGTGGGGCCTCAGCAGTGAAGACTTGCCATCTAGTTCTAGTGGACGACCAAGAAGAACGCAAACAGCCTGCATTGCTTAGCAGAGGGAACCTCTGGGTCCTTCTTGACTGACAGCTTAGAGGTGCCCCACACCTGGGACTGGGATTTTTGTTTAATAAATTGTAGCTTCTGAGAGCAAGATTACCCTGCATGCTGGATATGACTTTTCTGGCTCTCTCTGTCTCTCTGTCTCTCTGTCTCTCTGTCTCTCTGTCTCTCTCTCTCTCTCTATCTCTATCTCTATCTCTCTCACACACACATATACACATATACACATACACACACTCATTTGTATATACAAATATATATGTTATATATCTATGATATTATGTATGTATGTATGTATGTGTGTATATATGTAGTTATTTATTTATTCATTCATTTTTGGCTTTTCAAAACGGGGTTTTACTATGTAGCCCTGACTGTCCTGGAGCTCACTTTGCAGACCAGGCTGGCCTTGAACTCACAGTGATTTGCCTGCCCCATCACTGCCCAGCTTAACTTATATTTTTAATTGGCTTAGGAAATGGTAGGTTTCCCTGTGGCTTGTTCCTCCTTGTTTTGTTTTGATTCACCTTCCTTCCTCTTTCCATCGTTTCCTTGGATCTTGTTCCCCCTTCAACCTTCCTTTCCCTGAACCCCCATGTTATGTACACACCACTATGCCCTCCTAGCCCCCCTCCCTTAGGGAATTCCTCCTCCAATGATGCCTGTGTAAGCTAGGAATCTAAAAATAGAACATGATCCACGATTGGCTGAATCTACAGACATGGGACCTGGGGGTATAAAAGACTCGCTGGGCCCCAGAGACGGTGCCTTAAGATGGCAAATATTTATTTAAAAATTTCATGACTGTGTCTTCAAAATAAAAATGTAAGTCAGCCGTACTTACCCCCACAGTCCTGGAAGAGGCTCTTCTCCTCCCCTTTGTGGCCCCTGCTGGTTCCTGTGACCCTGGAAGCCCTGCCAGGCTTGTGGGTGTATCTCTCCAGCCTCCTGCCATCTTCTTCCCGTGTTCTCAGTTGTTTTCCCCTCCATATGCATCTGTTCCTACAAAACGTTTCTAAGGACACCAATCTCACTGCATTAGAATGCACCTGATAACCTTGCTGAGATTGGACTACCTTACCAGGCTTGCTTCAGGCACAACAGAGAACTTCGTGCCTCTGCCTCCTGTGTGCTAGATTAAAGGTGTGTCTCACCATGCCTGCTACTGGTCCCTGACAATAGTCCTACCAAACAATGTGCGTGGAAGGTCGCTCTATCATTTAGTACTTTATTCACTTTTGTTTCTCCATGTTTTAAAGTCTTTTACTCCTTAATTCTGAATAGAGCCCCTGACTGGGATACCAAGGGTGAAGTTTTCACACGATTTTTTTCTTTAATCTTTATTAACTTGAGTAATTCTTATTTACATTTCGATTATTATTCCCCTTCCCAGTTTCCAAGCCAACATCCCCCTAACCCCCCTCCTCCCCTTCTATATGGGTGTTCCCCATCCTCCCCCCATTACCGCCCTCCCCCTAATCATGTTCACTGGGGGTTCAGTCTTGGCAGGACTTCCCCTTCCACTGGTGCTCTTACTAGGCTATTCATTGCTACCTATGAGGTCAGAGTCCAGGGTCAGTCCATGTATAGTCTTTGGGTAGTGGCTTAGTCCCTGGAAGCTCTAGTTGGTTGGCATTGTTGTTCATAAGGGGTCTCGAGCCCCTTCAAGCTCTTCCAGTTCTTTCTCTGATTCCTTCAATGGGGGTCCTGTTCTCAGTTCAGTGGTTTGCTGCTGGCATTCGCTTATGCATTTGCTGTATCTCTGTCTCTCTGTCTCTGCCTCAGGAGAGATCTACATCCGGTTCCTGTTGGCCTGCACTTCTTTGCTTCATCCATCTTGTCTAATTGGGTGGCTGTATATGTATGGGCCACATGTGGGGCAGGCTCTGAATGGGTGTTCCTTCTGCCTCTGTTCTAAACTTTGCCTCCCTATTCCCTGCCAAGGGTTTTCTTGTTCCCCTTTTAAAGAAGGAGTGAAGCATCCTACTGCACGATTTTTAAGAGGTGGTTGGCTCCACAAAGTCCTCATTTGAGAGGTGAAGAGGGTCTCAGGTGGAGAAACGTCTACATTTAATTTCAACAAGGTAAACTGAGGCACAATCAAAATCCTTAAAGAGTTTAAAGGCCATGCAATGTTTTGTGAATTAGACTGCTTCAAAAGAGCTGTGGTTCCCACCTTAATGGAGGGAGCATGGCCTAGGCCTTTTTAGGGTGCAAATGATGAGAGGAGGAAAATCAGACACATCCTTCACCTGTCTTATTTGCTCCCGTACCTGTGCCAGCACCCTGGGGCATCAGAGCTCATCGAAGGCGTTTACTTAGATGGGTTTAGTTTACATTTCTGTTTTGCTCTCTTGACAGTTTCAGGTTTTTGTTTGGGGGTTTTGTGTGTTGCCTTTTGTTTTTGTTTAACCTTGGTAGCACATCACCATGAGATGTTTGAGGTACATTTGGCTGACGCTGAGGTCCCACACAGCTCCTTTTCCCCGTTCACTTTTACTTAGGAATATATTTTAGGCCTGGCTTCCATTTAATTTACTTATTTGGTTTAGCACTATTTATTATTTAAATCTCTCTCTCAAGTAAGGTTAAAATTAATAGTGCATTTTGTTAATGAAGATATACATGTGTATATATATACACGTGTGCATACATGTGCATGTATATTTATCTTCATATATCTTCACTATACACACACACACACACACACACACACACACGCACGCATATGCTTAGTATGTTCATAGACAGAGTCAGACTTGGGGAGCAAGTGCACCTTTGCTTCAAGTGCTTCCAGCCGAGCCTAATGCCTCTGCCTGGTCCAGTCAGAAAAGGAGAAGCAGATTAGAAATACCTTTTATGCCCTCCGGACTTGCATGTCTTTATTAGTGTCTAAGGTTACTGGGAAAGAAAAGGAACTGTGGTGTTGCCAGGGAGACTGGAGCCTGTCAACAGCCTCTGCAGGATGCTGACAAATGGCAGTTACCACATCAAGACTCATTTCTTCAAATTCCACTCAGATGAAGATGCTTAACCTTTGCTGCTAAAATTGTGTCACGATAATTACTTAGCAAAGGACCTGATTAGGCCACGGCATTCTGTGTCTACAGACACACGTGTGTGGGGTTTATTACCAGTTATGTTGATGGCATATTTGAAAGGGCAGTTTTTCTGCAAGACTTTAAAACCTTGAGAATTTAGCTTGAGGCTGTCACATTTGGAGAGAAAAGAAAAAAAATCAACAATGTGGTTTTAGCAAGTTGTTATCTAAAAGTCTTTAAAGTAACAGTGTACAAGATGTTTTAAAAGTTAGACGTCACAAGCTAACTTTCAAATAAGGCTTTCAAATACAGGAGGTTCAAATATGTAACACACATTTTTGACCTTTGGGGTATATGCTGTTTAAGACTCGAAATGAATTGTTTAAATGTTAGATCCACCTCACTGGACTGCAAAGCTGAGAAGTCCTCTGGTCCTTGAGTTAGCCCATTTTCTTTTGCTAAAGCATTCCACTTGAGGACAAGCATGTTACAAAATGAGGCTCACTTACGCTATATCTGTGGAGTCTGAAAGTCCAAGACTCACATGAATCCCTTCCGAGGTTGACATGACTCCCGGGACCTAATTACCCACCCCACCCCAGTGAGTGGATCCCATCTCTTAAAGATTCATTTCATCATGCCTCACTAGGTTACTTTGGGATCAAAATGCCAGCAAGGGAAACCCCTGGGAGATACATCTAAGAAAAAAACTCTCTCTCTCTCTCTCTCTCTCTCTATATATATATATATATATATATATATATATATATATATATATATATTCCTATGTTTCATTTTGCTTCTTGGATATCAGAACTTTTGGCAAAACTAAATTGAACGAGCAGCCTTTAATTTCCTTTTGTATCATTTTATTTGTCTCACCTCACATTGACACTCTGAATATCTAAAGCTGTCATGTCCTGTACGTCCTGCTCAATACCATTTCTCCTCCTTAAGATGTTTCACTCAGTTGCCATATTTCCCACCCCTGCCCAATCAGCTTGTCTATGCCCCTCTTTGTCCCACATGCACCCTGGTGGATTTCTTTGGGAGTAATCACTGACTGAAATACTCTAAAGGCTCTGAGTGGGGAGAGAGAGCCTCGTGTCCATGAAGCGACCAACGGGCGCCAGAGGAGACTGCCCCTGAGTTATCCCATGGCTAATAGGCGATGTAAACCTTCAGAGATGTATTTATCTTTATTCTGTATATATGTTTTTTTTTCTGCATGTGTGTCTGTGTGTCATTTTCATGCCTTCTGTGCACAGACGCCAGAAGTAAATGCTAGAAGCCATGGAACTGGAGTTGCAGGTAGTTGGGAGCCACTGTGTAGATGCTGGGAACCAGACCTAGATCTTCTTCAAAACCACTGAGCCATCTCTCCAGCCCCCTTGCTAGTGCTTATATATGTCCTAAGGTCTTAGGGATGGTGCCTAGGGATGGTGCTGCCTGTCCTGTGCTAGGCTTCCAATATCATTGACAATCAAGACAGTCTTCCCACAGACAAGTCTACAGGACAGTTTGACCTGGGTAATTCCTCTTCTCGGGTGACCCTAGATTGTGTCAAGTTGACAGTTAAAGCCAATTAGGACCTATCCAGAGACTCTCTCCTCTTAGTTCGGCCCATCCCCATGAAACTATGACAGTCTGACCCTCAGTGTGGAAGAAAGAAAAGGCGTGCCCATTCAAGAGTCCCAGTTTCACATCTTCATGAGCTATTACCTCACTGAAGAGTTCTAGAGAGCAGACTGGATCGAATGAAATGTCGTTTTATGTATTCATACATGGCAGTCATGAGAACACAGAGCTGCCGCCCTTAGGAGTGAATGAGATCATGTCTGTGGCCAAAGATTTATAGGACGGCAATAAGGCGTGGTCTTTGTCCCCAGTGATGGTTTATCTGGCAGAGAGCTTACTGTCAGAAACCCTTCTTCCTTTTGATTAACGATAATTAAAGAACACTATTTGTTGAGATGAAGTGATTTGAAAATGTTTTATGCCCCCAGAAGTATCATAGAAATGGCCAGATGATTACCACAGATTAGTTTAATGCTAAAAGAATATCACAAAAGTTGAGCGACCTCCCTGTAAAGTGGACCCAGCTCTGTGTGCCTTATATTTTTTCTTGTTTTAACCAAACACCAATATTTAATGATTACTGTATGATATTAGCCTCAACACTTAGCCTGCAGTTAGGTTTCTGAAATATAGTCTAATGTATTTTTATTGCATTTAGAGGTTTTTGCAAAGAACTGCCTAATCAGTTTGTCTACCCTCTTGCTCCCAGCTCATAGAAGTTTGAAAATGATTTCAAATGAAAAGGAATGAGACCTTAAAAACCAATGTATAAAATATCACCATACATCAACAAAGGATATCAGAAGCAAAAAAAATAATATTAAAGATATTTACCTAACCCTTAAAACTTTAAGATTCTATTCAGGGGATAGTTTGGGGACATTTGCCAGTAGTTTGGTACTGGAAAAGCATGTATGTCACAATTTGTAGAAATAATCAAGTGCTTCGTCATTAAAGCACCTAACAGTCAGGGTGGCGTCATGGTTCCATTGATAAAATCAGCATGGAAATTACATCTTCCCTCATCTTTTGACTGGCTTCTTAAAGAGTAACTAGTTATACAAATCCTTAACTTTTAAAATTCTACGGTGTATTTTTCACAAAATGTTCAGTAAAGAACTCCCCCTTAAATGGTATTTACCATTCCTGTTTTCCATTTCTGTGAAATCTGGAATTTATTTTGAAATTCTTGCTCTGTAACCAGCCACTAGAGAGTAGTCTCGTACCACATCACCAACTCTGGAATAGGTAAACTTTCCCGTATAATGTCTTTATTATTTTATTTAACTCTAGTCCTTTGGAACATCTCTCACCTGTGGTCCTGGGCAGCAGAATGAGATCTGATTCTTCAGAGCCCCATCCCCAGTCCAGCGTAACGCCCAAAGCGAAGGCAAACCCCCTCAGAGCCCTGCTTAGTTTCCTGCCCAGAGAATGTGGGCTGCATAATGATCACAGCCTAGAGTGACTTCATACATCTGTTAATAAACTCATATGCTTCTAATATGAATCAGGTTTTTCTAAAATAATCAGTGAAACTGTATTGTTCTGGAGTCCCATCAAAATGTCCCAGGAGTACACAGAGATAATAAAAGCCTGGGCTACCTGGAAGCCCAGTGTGAGGGCTGGACAAGAACAGATGAGAGTTGAAAGACATCTTTTAAAAAAAATAAAATTATCGGTTATTTTATTTATTTACATTTCAAATATTGTCCTCCTTCCCAGTTTCCTCTCTGGAAACTCCCATCCCCTCCCCCTACCCACTGCTTCTATGAGGGTGCTCCCCTACCCAACTACCCACTCCTGCCTTGCTGTCCTAGCTTCCCCTTACACTGGGGCATTGAGTCTCCACAAAATCCAAGGGCTTCCCCTCCCATTGATGCCAGATAAGGCCATCCTCTGCTACACATGCAGCTGGAACCATGAGTCCCTCCATGTGTACTCTTTGGTTGGTGGTTTAATCCCTGGGAGCTCTGGGAGGTCTGGTTTGTTGATATTATTCTTCCTATGGGGTTGCAAACCCCTTCAGCTCCTCAGTTCTACCCCTAACTCTTCCAATTTGGGTCCCCGAGCTCAGTCTAATGATTGGCTGCAAGCATCCACATCTGTCCTAGTCAGGTCCTGGCAGAGCCTCTCACGGGACAGCTATAGCTCCTGTCAGCAAGCACTTCTTGGCATCAGCAATAATGACTGGGTTTGGTGGCTGCAGATGGGATGGATCCCCAGGCGGGGCCGTCTCTGGATGGCCTTTCCTTCAGTCACTATTCCACTCTTTGTTCTTGTTGTCCCTGTATTTCCTTTAGACAGGAGCCATTCTGGGTTAAATTCTTTGAGAAGAGTGGGGTAGCCCCATCCCTAAACTATGGGCCATGCTTAATCTCTCTCTATGATCTTGCAGGTTCTCTCTCCCTTTTCTTGGGTATTTCAGCTAATGTTATCCCCATTGGGTCCTGGGAGCCTCTTGCTTTCCTGGCATCTGGGACTTTCTGTTGGCTACCCCCAGTTCTCCACACCCCCATTGCTACACAGCTCTGTTCACAAGGATATATAATTATCCTATGATAACAAATATATATATATATATATATATATATATATATATATATATATATATATATAGAGAGAGAGAGAGAGAGAGAGAGAGAGAGAGACAGGCAGACAGACACACACACACAATAAAAGAGCTAAAGGGATGTTAAACCCAGCCCAAGTGCTAAGGCAGTTGTGAGGTGTGTGTGTGTGTGTGTGTGTGTGTGTGTGTGTGTGTGTGTGTGTGTGAGATGAGGATGGCTACCTGGTGACTGAATCTGAAGCTCTGAAAGGACAAGCAGAGAACAAGTGGAAGAGCAAGGCTCCCTATAGAGGAAGCAGCAGGATACACTGTGTCCAGGGAGACTGAGGGGTTACAGGGTTGACGAACTACTTACAGGAGCATGAATGGAGATCCCATTTACACAGCACTTCGTGGGTCTACTCTGCTGCTCTGATGTGATGCTAGAAAACCATAGTTGGACAGTGCGCTCAGTCTCAGACACACACTAGAGGGGGGGGGCACCAACAACTTCAAAGCTGAACAGCTATGGACCCATCAGTGAACATCATCTGTCTTAACTGATATTTCTTGCAGGAGGATTCTTTTGTTCTGAGAGTCCTGTCAGTGTTACGTGGGGTCTGGTGAACACTGCCTTGCAATGCTAGCTTATTCCATGACTGTTTACTAGGGCTGGGCACTGGTACAGGTTTCTCTTCTGCTGAACAAGGAGAGGGATGTGGATGGAGGTGCCAGGTGTATGAGCCCTGAGATGTCAGCCTGTGGGGATCACTGTCAACTTGAATGGATTTGTCACCTTGCAGACAAGCCCCTCCTGTGTCTGTGAAGTGTTTCCAGAGAGGTTTAAAGGGACAGGGAAGAAGAGTCTTGGGTGTGGGCAGCCCCTGTGCATGGGCTGGAGAGAGAGGGAAGTCAGTGGGCTCCAGTTTTCATCTCTCTACGCTTCCTGATTGTGAAGCCATGTGACTACTGCCTCATGGTCCCATTCATCCACTTTCCTATCACGATCAATTTTATCTTCCCACGCTGTTAGCCAAAATAAATCCAGCTCTTCTTAAGTTGCTTTTGCAGGATATTTGGTTACAGTGATTATAAAAGTAACACGTATAGCCATAACCATAGACAACTATTGCTCTCAGGCTCCCATGTTTCTGATAAGGCGATATCTTTCCTCCACCATATAGAAATTTCAGAGAACTTTGGATGCTATTTGAAAATTACCATCTTGCCCATATAGATGTGTTAGTGCTTCACAGAATAATCACTAAATATTTCTTTGAATAACAGTGTTACGGCCCAGTATTTTTGTTTGTTGTTTTAGTTTCTGAGGATGGAATGCTAGGCTTCCTCTGTAGATTGATCCTGAAATGTTCTCCAGGAATACTTGGTCCCCAGTTGGCAGACCCATCTGTGTTTATCTTCTCATCTTAAACAACTTGGGGGAGGGACATATTTCGCATGAGACCAGGCAGCACAGGATACTGAGCCTGGACAAAGGAAAACAGGTGGCCTGGGCTTTATGCTTTCTCCACCCAATCCAATGGGCAGAGGTCTTCAGACAGTGTGGAGAGGAGAAAACAAAAACTGCAGATGTTATTCGACACAACAGCAAAATAGTTAAGGCCATCTATGTAACTTAGACAGCAGAAGGGGTGGATGACGTTAGAGCAAGACTGACAAGCCAAAGAACAGGAAAGATGTAAAGATCTGACAACATCTCCAAAGTCAAGGGCATCTTGCCATTCAGACCTCCCATACCACAGTATCAGAAGATCCAAGCAGTATGAGCCATGCTTCTCACAGAACAGGGAGATGGACCCATTTCTCCCACACTTTGTGTGAGGTAGACCAGTCTCTCATAATAGTACAAACTACCAACCCTCAGCCCTGAGGGAAAGACAACCTCAGGAGTTGAGAAGGTGGATAGATTTGTCAACATGGCACACCCTATAGATTCTAGGGAAGGGAGTATCAATGAGGGACTGCCTAGATCAGGTTGACCTGTAGGAGATTATCTTTAGATTAGTGGATGTAGGAAGACACAGTCCCTTGTAGGTGGCAGCATTCCCTAGGCGGTGGGGGGGGGGTCAGGAATGGTATAACAGTAGAAAGTCAAGCTGAGCACAAGCAAGTGGTCAAGCAGGAACACATCCGTCTCTGCTTCTAACTGTGGATGTGACCGGCTGTCTCAAGATTTTGCTCTGAGTTCCCTACTCTGGTGAACTGGGACACGGAACTGTGAACTAAAATAAGCCCTTTCTCCACTAAGTTGTTTTGTGAACAAGAGAAATGAGGCTAAGAAAATACTCTGTAACTATTAAAGTCATTAAATGTATACTTTGACAGTGTCATCAGAATGTCCAGACAGTTTCAGGAATGACTTCTTTCAAGTGTTTAAACTGGAAATATCAGAATCACACAGCCTGCCTTCTAGCAAACAGAAGGAAGGAAACACTATTGGTCTTGCTTAATGAGACCACTATTCACCCTGTTCCATAACTGAAGACATTGCAGAAGAAAATTCTCAGCAAAATGCCGATTAATTGAATCTGGTGAAACTTGAAGAGTAATACAACACACCCAAGTGTCCTGTCCTGAGACGAGAAGCCGGGCTAAACACCTGCATGGCCAAGTGGTACCAGCATCAGCTCTGCAGACTGTGTCAGAGCTGGCCTCACTGGCCTCAGGCATCTCTCAGCAAAAGTCTGAGTTGATAGATTCATTATCAAAAGTAAATTAATCATTTGTCCATCACATATAGACATGTATGATCTATTTCTGGACTCAGTACCATTCCTATCATTTTTATTATTATTTTTCTACCACAACACACCGTTTAAATCACATTACCCTGCAGGAGCCTTGAAGGCCAGAGTCAAAGCTTCACTTTGCTCTTATTCAGTGCCGTCTAGAACTTCTCTATCCTCAACATTTGTAGATTAGAACAACTGTATCTGTTGTCTGCTGGGATTGAAACACGTTCATCAAAGGATGGGCTTGGGAAGGGTTGGTCCCTTGGCTATACTGAGCCTTCTGATCTAACCATTTATTTGCATCTGTGTTTAAGGAATCTTTCATTTCTCTCATTAATATTTTACTCTATAGTTTGGTGCCTTGAAATTTGTCTTTATGGTAATTAATGTCTTATACGTGGTATTTTTTGGAAATGTTAACTTCTCATCTATTTGTTGATAATCTACAGAAATAATTAGTTGTGTGTGTGTGTGTGTGTGTGTGTGTGTGTGCCCACGCACACATGCATGCATGCAAACATATATGCCCGTATATGCCCATGCATGTCTGGAAGTCAGAGGAGAGTGTTGGGCACTGGTGTTCTCTTCTCGCTTTCTGCCTGCTTTACTTCCCTGAGACAGGATTTCTTACTGAACCTTGAGTTAGTCTGGAGGCCAGAAAACTCAAGCCTTCCTCATACTATGGCTCACACAACACTGGAGATATTAGTGTGTATATAACTACTTTTGTCCTTTTTAAAATAATCACAGTTGTTGGAGATTTGAACTCAGGTTTGCATGCTTGTAGAACAAGCACTCTTACCCACTGAGCCATCTCCCTAGCCTGAAAATCTACTTTAATTTATGTATTGATTCTGGGATAAAATATCAAAACATGTTTTGGCTTTTATTTTATTTTTATTTTTTGTGGAGGCCAGAGGGAGTGCTGAGTGACTGTATATTGTTGACTCGAGCAGAAACATGTCAAGGGCTCCAGTGCCTCTAAAACATGGAAACACCAAAGTTTCCCCCTCCCCATCCTCCAACCCTACTAGCTGGCTCAAATATTGGCAAGACCCAGCGATTCAATGAGGTAAAGGAAAATGTGTACCAGTCAGTACTGTAAGGTTTGGATATCCATACGACAGACATGCAGATATTCCTGTGCTAAAGGGCTCTTTCCCCCTCTACTGCCACACCACGGGAAAATGGGGTGGACACTGACCTCACCATAAGAACTAAGTTTTCCGTTTCTCAAAGAGGGCATGAAGAAATTGAGTCACCCTCAGAGTAGGCAAAGATGTTTTACAGGGGACACAGAAGAAAACAAACTGCAAGAGGAAAGTGTTTATAAAGTAAATTTAGCGGTGAAGACAGTAACGGAAACCTTTGCTTTTTCAAAAGCATTCATTAAGTAATGGACAAGGCCAAGTGCAGCTTCAAAGGACACACTTTCCAAGCACAGAAAGAATCCTGAGGAGTCAGCGGTAAGACAAATGTCCTAGTTCAAAGCATGCACAATGGTTGAAGAGGCACTTCAAAGAAAATGTAAGAATGGCCATGAGCACATTTAAAATGCTAGCATCTCTATCCAAAAAAATGAATAATAAAACCACAGTTAGATACTAAGGGGGGAAAAAAAATCTCCTTTCCCAAATCCAAGGCCCCAAACTAGACTCAGAGTTCCAGAAACCCAGCTATCTGTATAGTTCTCAGAATGGGAAAATGAAAAAGCAGCTGACCTTAACCCTAGATACTAATGGTTATGAAAGCAGGTTACAGTGCTATCCTTGCCCGAACAGTCTAACACCAAAATCAAAATAAAACAAAAACAGAACCTCCAAAAGAAACAGCTTTTTCTCAGAAAAAAATAATAATAAAATAAAACACTTAACTGTCCCCCAGTATTCCCCTATTAAAACCCCCTTTCCTTTCCCATCTACAAAGCCCACTCAGATCCCATACTGCGTGCTCTGGTCACCTCTGCGGCTGGCTCTGAGCCACGACCTCTCAGGTTATTCAAAGCCTACTCTTGCTGTTGAAGTCAGTCTGAATATCCACTCCTTGCTTCCTCCTATAAACTCAATCCTTGCAGATACAACTGCTTGCCTCCAAGATGAGCTGCACCTTCACTGTGTCAGTGGGAGAGGGAGACCATCACATCTTTCATCCGTTCCTTGTAAGCACACAGAAATCCTCATTACTAAGCCATTCGGTCTGATGGCTGGCTCACGCTGCTCCCCTTCTGTGCCTGATTCTGGATTGCCAGACTTGAAATCACCGTATTCATTAATTCGACAATAGGCAGCAACTTGCAGCTTAAAGGATACGGATTCAGGGTACTACATGGGTGAGCACATTTTAAAAATCGCAAGCTCTGATTATCAAAGTGCAGAGGTCTTGAAGAGGTCGTTCACCTGCCAGTAAGAATCTGACTACTACAAAATTCCCTGACAAAGCACTTGGGTCAATCACCAGGCTCAAAGCTAAAGAGATTTCCCCAGATGTGGCTCAAGGCAAGGAGACTTTGTCTTGTCTGACTCCGTTCATCAGTAGGGGGATCCAATGTTCCAGTCCCCAATCTCATCTCCCCACAGCGACAACTTCAGGGGCTGCGTTGTCTACCTGGAACGTCTTCCAGGGTCAAGGCTACAGAAAGGATGTGATTTAGCGGTAGCAAGGGGTAGAACAACCAGGAGACAGAGCACAGCGTCATTCTGGACTTGCTTGCACGTGATTGGCACTCAGTAAGTCTTATTAATTTATATCAAAGATAAATATTTATCAAAAGGAGACTGACTTTTCCTGTCTGAGGATGTGACTGTAACTGAATGACGGAGTCACAATTTTATCGTAGATTTTTAACTGGCTCACACTTTCATGAAAAATAGTAACGTAGCTGACTGGGGAAGTTACTGCCACCTGTGGTCTACATATTAGAGTGTTCCAACAGGGGTAAGTGCCACTGTTGAGCCTGTGGTGGCTATTCTTGGTTGTCAACAGGACTACATTTAGAATTAACTACAACCTAAAAATGGAGGGCACATCTGTGAGGGATTTCTGCTTAATTTGAAGTGGGACGATCTATTTCTAATCTGGATCTTTAAGGTAGGAAAACACGCCTTTAATCCAGATCTAATCTGCATATACGTGCATATACATACATATATGTATGTGCATACACATATCCCCACAAAATAAATTTTTGAAATATGTATATGTTGTAGAATAGCTGCGTCAAGCTAATTAAAATATGAATTCATCCCAGACAAAATCTGCTCCTTGTCAAGTTACAATACATCCTTATTTAACTATAATCAGCATATCAAGTGATAATTTATTTAACTTATTGCTCCTATATTGCTAAAAGCTGTGTCCTTTGATCAGCAATGCTCCAAGTCTCAGGCTGTATCCCGGGGAAGACAAAATTACTTCTTTCTTCTATGACCTCACGTCTCAAATCTTACATGAGGACAGCATTTCCTTCTGTGACTGTTGTACTTCACTAACAAGATCTTCCAAATTCATCATGTGTGACCAGCTATGGGACTTCTTTCTTTGTAAAGGCTGAGTAGTGTGCTTCTGTGTGAATATGCAATGTATATAACTGTCCCTCTGTGCTGTGGTCACTGTTAGGTCCATACCTTGCTGTTGTGTGCAGTTCTGCATTGAGCACAGGAGGGAATATAAACATATTCTTATTTTCTCTGCAGTGTGTGTATGTGTGTGTGTGTGTGTGTGTGTATGTGTGTGTGTGTGTGTGCATGTGAGAGAAAGAGAGAGACAGAGACAGGGACACACAGAGATACAGAGACAGAAAGAGACAAAGACAGAGAGAGACAGAGACAGGGACACACAGAGATACAGAGACAAAAAGAGACAAAGACAGAGAGAGACAGAGAGAGATAGAGAGACAGACAGAAACAGGGACACACACAGAAAGACAGAGACAGATATATAGAGAGAGACAGAGATACACACAGAGAGAGAGAGAGACAGACAGACAGAGACAGAGAGCTGTTCTTGGCCTGGCGTGGAGCTAGTATGTAATTGGCCACATTTATTGAATGAAATTTACATGTTGGTAGAATTTTCTGAGGTCAACATCTAAAACTGTAACCGTTTCTTATGCTTTTTGTTTAAATTGGGGGTATGAACCCTGAGAAATCCTGTTGGAAGAACACATCCTGCATGCATGTAAAATTCAGAAATATATTTTCTGGAGTAGAGGAATCCAGAGCACAGTCTCACCTCCTCACCCTGCCCCACCTGTGTATCAGATCTTAATCACAATGATGATGGGTGACACAGTGATTTGCCTTCTGTTAATCGAGTGTGATGTCTGAGTAAATCACCTTCTGAGCAACGAAGTGGACATTTCTAAGGAAATGAATAGCAGGTCGCTAGATTGATATGATTCTGATCTCAGAGATTCAGAAGCCATTAGCAGCCATAGCTCCTGATAAACTTGCTCCAGATTAAGAAGGTTGGATCCCCCAAAGAGCCCTGGGCCTGTTTATGAGCTACAAGGAACTCAAGTGCTAGCACAGAACCTTCTTCCTTCCCACACCCTGAAGCTAATGGCTAGTGTGTGTATGACCTTAGGTGTGAGTATCTGTGTCCCTTCTTAGCATGCTACAGTGAGTGTGTAGAAATCAGGACGACTTACCGGCCTGGGTTCTTCCCTTCCACCATGTAGTTTCTGGAGCTCAACCTTGGTGTCAGGCCTGGTTACAATCTCCCTTGTCCTCTGAGCCATCTTGCCTGCTTGGTACAACAGCTGTTCACACAACAGATGATGAGACCAAAGAGTCACATGGCAAATGCTAATATCTCCATTCCTTTACTCCACATGAGGGCCCCAGAGTGAAGACTAAGACAAAATTATCAAGATCAAGGCCAGCCCCAAGGTTTTGTCCACCAGTCTCTGTTCACAGAAGCAGATCCTTGCAAAGTCGCTTTGATGAACGTGTTTTTAATAGTTCATTAATACATAGAAAAATATCTCAGGACTTTATTCTTTAAAAAGTGTAATGATTAAAGATAAAGAAAAGGAAACAAGATTCCTGGAGGATTAAGGAATCCAGGTCCAGGCCTCTAAATCACATTCTATAGAGGACTAAGAAAATTCATGCACTTACAAACTTCTTTCAACTATGGGCTTAAAATAGAGAGAATGTTTAAACTCTGCAGGTGGACAAATTGCTTCGTAACAAGGCTGGGTACCAATGAGAGTGGAAGCTCTGATTAAAAACATATCCAGAAGGGAAGTAAAAATAGCCCTGACCTTTGAAGAGGGAAAATTCTGGTCTTCAAGTTTGACTTTCATTACAATAAAAATAACAAAAGAATGTCTCAGAATAGCTTCTGAGGTTCAAAATTTGCTCCCACATGAAATTATTTATTTGGAACTGTCCAGGGAGGGGAAAGGAGGAGGAAGCTAGAACTTAATATTGTGGGCTTTGTCACTGGATCTAGGTTTTTTTTTTCCTTCACAAGTCTAGAAAACCTCATGGGAACTTAGCCTAATTGTAGTTTATATATACCTATATAATTAACACAGCCCAAAGCCACCAAGTTTAAAGCCCCTTTCGCCTATGTCTGCCTGTCATTTGTTTTGGCCCCTACTGCTCCCCAGTTAGCTGATGTGTACTAGGCCCAATTCGTCTTCAGGGTTGGGTATCCCCTGTGGGTCTGTGCACTGGGGGTGGGAGGAGCTTGACTAAAGAGAGAGCTGAATGCCCCAGTTTGTCACCTGGACTATGTGAGTCATCCAATCTAATGCAGTAAAAAGTGTCTCTGAGAGTCAGGGGAACCTAGATTGTGTAACTTCAGTCCCCAAATAATTGAATCTAGAACTTCAGATATCCTTCCCAAATCACAAAATTAGGGCATTAAAAGGCATGATATGAGCCCTTGGTGCATGGCAATCACCAGAGATCACAGCTCTTCTCTTTGTCCTCCCTGTGCATGCATATGTATTTAGACTCTAAACAGATCACCATCATAGATCATTAAAACACTCAGTAACTGGCATCCATGCCATCAGCTCACCAATTTAATGTATTTATTTAAAAGAAAATGAAGATTGGACCCTCGGAAACCTCATAGAAGCATACTGAGGAGGTAA
This sequence comes from Rattus norvegicus, assembly GCF_021556685.1. Classification (NCBI taxonomy): domain Eukaryota; kingdom Metazoa; phylum Chordata; class Mammalia; order Rodentia; family Muridae; genus Rattus; species Rattus norvegicus. Next base: position 49,794,271 of record NC_141544.1, on the reverse strand, counting down.
TCAGAAATATGGCAAAGGTCCACATGTAACACTTCATTTAACTCACAATAGTGAGATATTAGAGGCGTCCAAACTTATGTGTGTTAGTTAAACAATTGTACATCTACTCAGTGAGTCACTACAGTGTCAAGATGCTATGTGTGTGTGCTTGTATGTGTGTGTGCACATGTGCATGTGTGTGTGTTTGTGAGTATGTGTGAACACCTGTGTTTGTACGTGTGTTCACGTGTGTGCATGAGTGTGTGTTAGTGCATTGCATGTGTGCATGCGCGTGTGTGCATATATACTTTTGCATGGATATGTGTGCGTGTTTGTGAGTGTGCACCATGGTGCGTGTGTACAGGTCAGAGGACAACTTTCAAGAGTCAGTTCTCCCCTTTCACCATGAACCCAGATCATCAGGCTTACATAGCGAGTGCCTTTACTGACTGAGCCATCTCCTTGAACTGCTTGTCACTTGTATTGAGAATTCTGTGGTTGTTAATCTTGGGTATCAATTCGTTGACTGAGAAGCACATTGGCCAGTGAAACACACCTCCGGGCTGCCTGTAAAGTATGCTTCTAGAATGGTAGCAAGGACCTGCCTGGAATGTGGGTGGCGCCGTCTCATAGGCTAGGGTCTTACGCAGAGCAAAGAAGATCCTGGATAGAGTAGAGGGTTTTGTTCCTTTATTGTTCTAAGGAAGAAACCTGGGGCTTTGCACACACTGTGCCTCCCTCCTGAGCCACCTCTCCAATGCTCAGATGCAGGGAGAGAAAATAAAAGCAGAAATTCAGACAGCACAGCATTGTCTCCATGTGTTTACTGTTCACCACGGTGTGAGCTGCCCACCACGCCCTCCCCACCACGATGACCCGAATCCATGAACCAAGTCAGCTGCGTCCCTTCAAGTTGTCTTGCCCAGACGTTTGTCACAGTAATGGGAAAGTGACAAACACCATAGGAAGTGAGCGGAGGTATTCCCCTCCCTCCAGATGTTTTATGCATGCAAGTTTTTAAATGCAGAACTGGCTTCTTCAGAGCTTATCTGAAGAAGAATTGTCCTCTTCTCTGTTCATCCCCATAACCAGGACAAGGCAGCAGCAGATGCATGTGCTTAGGGGGAACCATTGCTACAACAGTGGCTGTGGAGGGGCTGGGACACCCTGCAGGTCAGAACTGAGGTGATTTCTGTACCCCATCTAATAGTATTTTCCTTAGCATGTTTCTAAAATAAAATATTTCCTTGGAGAAATCCCACTTTTCACCCGTGGGGGCAAAGCCATAAGTATAGTTTCTCATGCACTTTATTTTAACTAGCCCAGGCTAGCCTCTTCGAACTCACTGCACTGCCCACACTTGAGCTCCCCCTGCCTCTGCCTCACAGTGGATCATCTTCTCCATTCCTACTTTAAACTCTTCATCCGTGGTACAGATGGATGTCACAAGTCATGTCTCTAATGATTCCCTGAAGTACTGGCATCCCCAGACCTTAGAACACGGCTTGACTTGAAACTGGGTCGTTGCACGTATTACTTATCTGATATGAATAAGTGGAGTGGTACGGAGGACCACTGATCCAGTGTGAACCCTGTCCTTATGAGAGAGGACGTTGGACACAGATGCAGAGGAACAAAGCCCAGTGAAGGTGGCATTACACTGCTGTAAAGCAGACATTCCGAAAGGATCAGTCAGTCACTGAAGGCCTTGGCAGGAACCCAGCCCCCTGTGGATGACTTGATCTCTCAACTCCTCCCCTCCAGGAATATGTATATCTGCATATCTGTTTCCAACCATCTCCTCTGCAGATCACTGCTACCACAACATGGGGAAAGTTACACAGACACCATAGAGAAGAGTGAAGCCGGTGGCATTCAGGCTGTCATAGGCAAAGGGCTGTCACAGCAGGCAGTAGCTCATCAGAGTCCATCCAGCCTCCCCCTCTGGGTCATGCAAATTTTCTTCATACCTGTCAGGAGGGAAGCAGGGACTCTTGTCTCTTGCCTGGCTATTACAGCTCTGTCTAAAGTCATCGCTGTCTGGTGATGATTGATAGACTCCAGAACTTTCACTCTGTGCAGTGAAGAAAAATGACAGAGATTTCAGCTGAATTCTGAGAGTTACCTGTTCACCAGCACGGAGACTGAGTTCTGGTGTGAGTGAGACTGGGCACAATGGACACAGACAGCAGAGGAGACCAGATAAGCAAATATCTGAAACTGAGGTTCCTTCCATCAGTTTCTTTCTCCTCAGCACAAAGACTTGCACCTTTCTGAGAGACTTTGAAATGGAAGCGAGGTAGAGTCAGTGGTAGGCAGGTAGGTGACAAAGGTTCCTTCCCAATGGTACCTGATTAAGCTGCCTAAGAGAATGAACAGAATTGCCCTGTTGGAGGCAAGGTTCTCCTCTCCTGTCTTCCCACCCTTGCATTCTCCCAGACCTGAGCTCTCAAGTTTCCCCTAATCTGATGGGGGTGACAATCTGTAGGGAGGTCACTGAATGGAAGTGTAGGCAGCAGTGTTGACCTGTGCCTACACGAGAAGGTTCTGGGGGAGTTCTTATCCATCCAGTGGCTGCAACACATCATAAAACAAGGATGTGGTGTGTGGTTTAATTCTGTTTAATTAGTCTAGGTCAGGAAGACCTGTAGTTTATGGGTTGAGATCCTTGCCAGCCAGGTCCATAAGGCTAAATGGTGTGAGGACTTGGCTGAGGTACAATTGTTGGCTCCTGACTATTGTGTGTGAGATTTGAGATCTGAAAGCTGGGCCAAAGTGTTTAGTAAGTGTATCAGGCTGGGGTCGGTACTGAACCATCAATAGCGGGAAGTTCAGGGTCGATGTACACAAAGATGCACACATATTCTCAGATTTTTTTTAATAAAATAGTGCCCATCTAAAAAATAATGTTACCTTCCTTTTATAGTCTTTATATTTCTCAGGATAAAATATTGGTTATTTTAAAAGATATCCCCTAATTAAAATTTAATATCAGAAAGATGGCTTAAGGTTGGGGCATTTAAAATGGCTTCCTTTTATTCTTGTTTAACTGACAAGCTGAACTTTTCCAATGTGACAGGAGAGTAATTTTCAGGGATATTAAAGCAGGATGTATATCTGAGGAAATGCTTTAGCACTCAATCTCAAGAAGAGGGTAAATTATCTCAGGACACTGGGGACTTCTCATATTTTCTGTAGGGAAATTCTACCTTTATTAAACACATGTTGGATCGCGTCAAAGGAGTGAGCAACTTTACCATGTTCTGCTCCGAGGGCGTGTGACGGGCACTGATTGGCCGTCTCATGATAAATATACTTCATATTTATCATGAGACTTGCCAATGGAAACTGGTACAGAATGAATGTGTCCTGATGGTGTTAAAAACTGACACATAAACTTGTGGACGGCAAAAATAAGGGGAGGAAAAATTATGGAGAATGAAACCAAAAACTAGAGTGGGCTTTCTCCAGAGCTCACATAGCCTTTGCACACTTTTCGCTTCGTGGGGACAGTTTAGATGGACTGGATATGTTGTGCTTAGACTTATAAAACATCCTTGAGGATCATGGTCTGACTAATCCACGGAGGAAGGCACTCTTAGAATGCCCCGAGTTCATGATTTTTCTCTAAAGATAAAGTACTAACTGTGAGAGCCTCCTGACAGCCGGGGTAAAACATGGAACAGAGACTTGGAGGTGGGAGGACAGGGAAAGGTCCCAGGGCTCCCCCTAACGGATCAACTGGGAATTAACCTGCTCTCTCACAGGAAAACTGAGCCAAAGCAGTGCACCCACTTGCGCATCCTTTGCCCTTGTCATCCAAGGTGAGACGCATCCTCCCTGACCTTCTGACCCCCCAAGCTCCCCCGTAGCCCCCGAGCCCCCGAGCCCCCGAGCCCCCGAGCCCTTGTTGTCTCTGTATCTGCATCTCTTGTTTTCTACCCAATTTCACCAGTTTACTGTTTTTATCTTTCATCTCACGATCAGGAAAGAGCTGCCACCCTGTCTTTGAACCCTGGGGCTTTCCGTACCCTCCCTTCTCCCCTCCCCATTCATCATGGCACAGGTACTGCTTCCACGTCCTCAATCACAGACCTCCTCACACTTTTCTTACTCGCTGGCCTGGCCTTCTGGGATAGCAAGCACACAGTGGGATGTTTTCTAATCGCCCCATCCTTTTGGGGTCCCTTCCTTCCTGGCAGTCACCAGTCACTAACTGCCCTCTCCGGTTAAGAAGGTATAACTTCGCTTGCTGTTCAAAGGGACATGAATGTAAACCCTCCCAACTCCAGGCCATTCTTGAACTGCATTCAAGATTACCTGCAAGTGCTTAACTCCATCTACACTCTTACTTCCTTTGGTCGTGTAAATAGCTTTGTGCGTCTACAGCAAAGTGTGCGTAGAGAATATTTGCTCTGTTGGTCTTTTCTGTGGAGTCGCTATTCTCTTCCAGTCCCTCAATCCTTTCCCCAACTCTTCCACAAGACCTCCTGAGCTCCATCTAATGTTTAGCTGTTCCCATTGGCTGTTGGGTGGGGCCTCCCAGAGGGCAGTTATGCTAGTTTCCTGTCTGCCAGCATAACAGAGTATCACTAACAGTGTCAGGGATTGGTTCTTGCCCACCCGATGGGTCTCAATTTGGGCCAGTCATTGGCTGGCCATTCCCTCCCTCTCTGTCCCAACTTTGTCCTGCATATCTTGCAGGAAGGACACATTTTGGGTCGAAGTTTTTGTGGGTGGGTTGCTGTCCTTATCCGTCCACTGGGAGTACTGCCTGATCACGGGAAGTAGCCACTTCAGGCTCCATACCACCTGCACTGCTATAGGTCTCAGCCAAAGTTACTCATAGACGTTCTGGGGCCTCCCTTCGTCCCAGGTCTGTGGGATGTCCCAGACACCCCCACTCCCTGCCCACTGCTGATTTCTCCTCTCTCTCTCCCCTGCTCTTCCTGCACCTGATACCCCTACCCTGCCCCATCCCCTCTCCCACTCAGTGTCCTCCCTCCATCCACTTCTGATATCTATTTGAAAGATTCAAGCATATTCCCTGAGGAATTCCCTTGTTATTTGGCTTCTTTGGGTCTGTGGATTGTAGAATGTTTATCACTCTATGGCTGATATCCACTCCTGGAGATTGATACAGCGCGCGCGCGCGCACACACACACACACACACACACACACACACACACACACACACCAGCATATGTGCAACTTGAAGCTGAGTCTTCATGCCCCCCCCCCAAGAACTGGAGCTGGCAAAGAGCTATCCCTGCCTGTCCACTAATTGGGCCACCCTGTCTGACCTCCATGGGATGCACCTAGTCTTGCAGTGACTTAATGTGTCAGGGTGGAATGACACCCAGAGGGACCTTTCCTTCTCAGAATAGAAGGGGATCGGGGAGCTGTGTGAGGAGGGGACTGGAAGGGGGGCTGATATTGGGATGAAAAGTGAATAAATGAATAAAAGAGTGAAAAAGGAGAATACTTGCATTGCTCCATTTAAATGTAAAGTCAATGGATTTAGCAGTCCATGTGTACATGTAAATATGCTGACCTCTGGTTAATGCAATTACTCCCAAGGACTCTAAGGCATCACAGGCTTTGTTGTGGCTCGAATGTGAGCTGCCCCCATAGACTCATGTATTTGAACTCTGTCTCCAGTTGTGGTGCTGTTTGGGAGCTTTAGGAGGTGGAGCCTTTCCAGAGGAAATGTACTAGGGTAGGCTTTGTGTTGGCCCTTCTCCCTGTTGTCTCTCTGCTTGCTCACTGCCATCAGCTCCTGTAGCCACTGGGGAGCTGTAAACAGAATGAACCCTTTCTCCCCTAAGCTGTTTTTATTTGGGTGTTTTTTTTTATCATAGCAACAGAAAGAGGCTCAAACAACTGCATATGGATAGCAGCTCCACCCTCCTGGTCTTCCAGTCCCTCTTGACTTCAGCCCTTGTGTCTATCAACCTGGCTGCCTTTGCTCTGCCTTGTAACTGCTCTCCCTGACATACTGTGGTCTTTCCCTCTAACTAGGAGTTCATTTCAGATGATCTCAGATCCCATTGCTATCCCTGCATGTGACATTAATTTATATTATATATATATTAATATTGATTTAATATATAATTTAATATATTTAATATTACTGACTCTACTGATCATCTTTGCAGCAGAGCATGCGGGAAGCTATGGGTTTTGTGAGGAGGTAGCTGGGAATGCCACTCAGGAACCTTTATTCAGAACAAAGGTTGAGTCTGTCCAAGATTATTGAAGGTGAGCATCTTAGAGCCCTGTGTGACCCTGAGACCCTGCATTTCTCTACCCTTAGCCATGCTTGTAATATATTTGCATAGATACTTGTGTGGATGACTTCACAGAAGCACATTATTATTTTTTTTAATACACCGTCCTCTGCAATCAGAAATAAACATAACCCAAAGGCCTCACATGATACTGCATTAAAATAGCTAATCACAAGGGAGATGTAGGTAAAAAGACAATTTACCCATCAATATCAGCAGCCTTCTCTGAAACTCCCTACTGAAAATACAGTCAAATCAGTGACAGACCCACTAACCTTCATCCTTACAGAGAAAACAAATAATCCTGAATATCTGGACTGTGTGAGAGGGAGATTAGATTTTCTCTTTTATGGAAGCTTCTGCGAAGAAAGAGAGCCTGTCTAGATTCTGTGTCTGAGTCATAAAAAGGAAAACAATTCAAATCCCAGTTCATATTGAGTCCACTGTGCCCGTTTGAACAGACACGGAGCCCAGAAACGTACTCACAGCCGCATTTCTCACATCCCAGTGAAGCAAACCCTTTGACAAGGCACACTCCCCTGTTGTTTGATGCTTACTGATGGGCTCTTACATTTTTTAAATATGAAGCTACAACCCATGAAGCTGATCTCATAATCTATCACAGGTTACCCCATAGCATAAGTGTTGGGTGCACAACTTTGGTCCTTATCTGAGACTTTTCAAAGAATTCATTCCACACGTCATCTGCACCACAAGGGCACCAGGTGGGCAGATGTCACAGTTAGACATCAGCACATCCCCCATTACAGGTCTACGGTCTTCACTCACGTCAGCTCCCTCCACTGTTTATTCTTTTTGAACACATTGCTTTTAATAGTTATAATTATCTAGATTTAAATGTTTTAGAACTATTTTTTAAATTATGGTAAGTGCATGATTATACAAACAGAAGGCTTTCCCTCCCTTGTCTACGTCATGCTTTGATCAAGCATGATGCATTCTCTGATTCTCTACCCAGCCAAATTCCCATCAAGTCACAAGTCATAACAAACCATCTCTCTGTCTCTCTTTCCCTATCTCTGTCTCTCTCCCTGTTTCTCTCTGTGTCTGTCTCTGTCTCTCTCTCTCTCCTCTCTGTCTCTCTCTGTCTCTGTCTCTGTCTCTGTCTCTCTCTCTCTCTCTCTCTCTCTCTCTCTCTCTCTCTCTCTCTCTCTCTCTCTCTCTCTGTTTTTTATGCGTACATGCAGAGACCAGAATTTGATGCTGAGTGAATTCCTCAAAAGCTTTCCTCAGGAGCTCTCTGCTTTATTTTAGAGACAGGATCTCCCAGTGAATCGGGGATGTCCCATTTTTTGCTGGTCTGACTGACCAATGAACTCTAGGGATCCTCTCTGTCTCTGTTTCCCAGCCCTAGGATTACAAATGCATGTCACCTTTTGGGCTTGTAGTGGGTGCTGGGGACCTAAATCTGTCCTTATGCATGCATAGCAAGTCCTTTACCTACTGAGCCATCTCCTGGGTAAGTTTTACTTTATTCCGTCTCGATATGTGAGAGAAAGCATATAATACCCATCTTCCCATTATTTTAATATATTTGTATCAATTAATTAACCAATATTTGTATCAATTCTTTGAGAATATCACACAGTGTGTCTTGATCATATTCACTCCTGGCTGATCCCTTGATTCCTCCCAGATCTACCCAGTGTCTGGGCACTTTGAACACAATGATCTCCAGCCTCACCCATTTTCTGAAAGTTGATGACTCCACTTTTCAATGCAGAGTGCATATCACAGCTGGAAGAGGCTGTCTATAGGAAACATGCCTTCCAGTACAGGCTTGGAACCGTCTTTAAACACCAACCTGACATAAGTCCTTCTCTGTCCTTCCTTGTCCTTCCTTGTCATCATCCTCACTGGGTGGAGGTAGCTCCTTTTTCTCCATCTTTATTAACTTGAGTATTTCTTATTTACATTTCGATTGTTATTCCCTTTCCCGGTTTCCAGGCCAACATCCCCCTAACCCCTACCCCTTCTACATGGGTGTTCCCCTCCCCATCCTACCCCCATTACTGCCCTCCCCCCAAGAATCCCATTCACTGGGGGTTCAGTCCTAGCAGGACCCAGGGCTTCCCCTTCCACTGGTGCTCTTACTAGGATATTCATTGCTACCTATGAGGTCAGAGTCCAGGGTCAGTCCATGCATAGTCTTTAGGTAGTGGCTTAGTCCCTGGAAGCTCTGGTTGCTTGGCATTGTTGTTCATAAGGGGTCTCGAGCCCCTTCAAGCTCTTCCAGTTCTTTCTCTGATTCCTTCAACGGGGGTCCCATTCTCAGTTCAGTGGTTTGCTGCTGGCATTTGCCTATATATTTGCCATATTCTGACTGTGTCTCTCAGCTCTACATCCGGTTCCTGTCAGCCTGCACTTCTTTGTGGGGCAGGCTCTGAATGGGCGTTCCTTCAGCCTCTGTTCTAAACTTTGCCTCCCTATCCCCTCCCAAGGGTATTCTTGTTCCCTTTTTAAAGAAGGAGTAAAGCATCTGCATGTTGGTCATCCTTCTTGTGTTTCATGTGTTCTGTGCATCTAGAGTAATTCAAGCATTTGGGCTAATAGCCACTTATCAATGAGTGCATACCATGTGTATTTTTCTGTGATTGAGTTACCTCACTCAGAATGATATTTTCCAGTTCCATCCATTTGCCTATGAATTTCATAAAGTCATTGTTTTTGATAGAGAAGTAGTATTCCATTGTGTAGATGTACCACATTTTCTGTATCCATTCCTCTGTTGAAGGGCATCTGGGTTCTTTCCAGCTTCTGGCTATTATAAATAAGACTGCTATGAACATAGTGGAGCATGTGTCTTTGTTATATGTTGGGGCATCTTTTGAGTATATGCCCAAGAGAGGTATAGCTAGGTCCTCAGGTAGTGCAATGTCCAATTTTCTGAGGAACCTCAGACTGATTTCCAGAATGGTTGTACCAGTCTGCAATCCCACCAACAATGGAAGAGTGTTCCTCTTTCTCCACATCCTCACCAGCATCTGCTGTTGCCGGAGTTTTTGATCGTGGCCATTCTGACTGGTGTGAGGTGAAATCTCAGGGTTGTTTTGATTGACATTTCCCTTATGACTAAAGATGTTGAACATTTCTTTAGGTGTTTCTTAGCCATTCAATGTTCTTTGGCTGTGAATTCTTTGTTTAGCTCTGAACCCCATTTTTAATATGGCTATTTGTCTCCCTGCGATCTAACTTTTTGAGTTCTTTGTATATTTTTGATATAAGCCCTCTATCAGTTGTAGGATTGGTAAAGATCTTTTCCCAATCTGTTGGTTGCCATTTTGTCATAACAGCAGTGTCCTTTGCCTTACAGAAGCTTTGCAGTTTTATGAGATCCCATTTATCCATTCTTGATCTTAGAGCATAAGCCATTGGTGTTTTGTTCAGGAAATTTTCTCCAGTGCCCATGTGTTCCAGATTCTTCCCCACTTTTTCTTCTATTAGTTTGAGTGTATCTGGTTTGATGTAGAGGTCCTTGATCCACTTGGACTTAAGCTTTGTATATTTATGTGATCCCAAAAGTTCCACCAGAAAACTACTAAACCGGATAAACACCTTCAGCAAAGTGGCTGGCTATAAAATTAGCTCAAACAAATCAGTAGCCTTCCTCTACACAAAAGAGAAACAAGCCGAGAAAGAAATTAGGGAAACTACACCCTTCATAATAGTCCCAAATAATATAAAATACCTCAGTGTGACTTTAACCAAGCAAGTGAAAGATCTGTATGACAAGAACTTCAAGCCTCTGAAGAAAGAAATTGAAGAAGATCTCAAAAGATGGAAAGATCTCCCATGCTCATGGATTGGCAGGATTAATATAGTAAAAATGGCCAAAAGTGATCTACAGATTCAATGCAATCCCCATCAAAATTCCAATCCAATTCTTCATAGAATTAGACAAACAATTTGCAAATTCATCTGGAATAACAAAAAACCCAGGATAGCTAAAAGTATCCTCAACAATAAAAGGACTTCAGGGGGAATCACTATCCCTGAACTCAAGCAGTATTACAGAGCAATAGTGATAAAAACTGCATGGTATTGGTACAGAGACAGGCAGATAGACCAATGGAATAGAATTGAAGACCCAGAAATGAACCCACACACCTATGGTCACTTGATTTTTGACAAAGGAGCCAAAACCATCCAATGGAAAAAAGATAGCATTTTCAGCAAATGGTGCTGGTTCAACTGGAGGTCAACATGTAGAAGAATGCAGATCGATCCGTGCTTATCACCCTGGAGGTAGCTCTTAAACAGTGAGAGGGGGTAGAGAGAGGAGGTAGTGTAGAGAGAGCCCTGCACCCCACTGAAGCCCCTGCAGGAATGCCTCCCCAGATCCAAGAAACAACTTTCCACTATCCCTCCCTCACCCCAGCATCCAGACCAACATACTGTCCTGGAGACTCTGTTTTCAAAATGCATCTTAATTTAGGCCCTTGAAACTTCTATACTTTTCTCCAACCAGGACTTTTACATTCCTTTCTTCTCCTCCATTCTTAGTTTGGCTCTCATCCTCTGTGTCTCATCCCCAACTGTCCAATCCTCCCTCCTGGGGAGGCATTCTCTCTATTCAGACCCATTTCTTTGTCCCTTTGTGCAGTCCCTTGTTCCTTTTCTCTCCTTTGTCTAATTGCTATTCCTGCCTCTAACTGAAACATTTTTTCCTAGACTGGAGTGGCCCCATAGTCACTGACAAGAGTCCCCTCCTCATGTAAACAAATGGGTACTGTTTAAGTTATTTGAGCTTCTTTTTGGTGGTTGTTAAACCTTAAATAATCCCTTTAAAAATCTAATGTTATTTTATTTTTCCGAAGGATTTATTCTGGGGGGAAAAAAATCACAAGAAATCTAACTAGAGTAGAGATTAATGGCAGACTCTAAGATCTGCACAGGCAAAGCTCTGATCATTAACAAACTAAACAGGGTAATTAGGTGCACAGTTGAATGCAGTGTGCGGGCTTAAATTAGCAGTGTGTAATTGAGCCTCATTTAACTGTGGGAGAAGTACACTGAGCAAATCTTAGTTACAGGAGGAAAATGTCTTTGTGAGATTGCTCTCAGAGTGTTTAACATACATATGCCAGACGACTCTGGACTTAGAAGCCAGCGAGCGTAGGGTTTGAGGTGGTTCCACATGCTCCCCTCCCCCCAGCTACAGAGGGGTGGGCCGTGCCATTACTTCCTGTTTAGTGATTTCTTCAGTGTGCATTGGCTGCCTCAGTGTCGCCCTTCCTTGACATCACAGATTGCAGCACTCAGGTGAAGGGGAGGTTACTGCCTGAACCAGAAAGCTTTATTTCCTGCTGGGGGGTGGGGGACCTCAAATTTATTCTTCCTGAACACACAGTCATGTAATGCAAGGTGACTGGGAAGGGACAGAAACAGGAGGGAAAGGAGAGGCTGCTGTCACAGACGGACGGTCTAACTGGATGCAGTCGAGGAGGACGAGGAGGTGGGAACATAGCCGGTTGGGGATGAAAAAGGTCAAAGTGTTGTAAGTGTTTCTGTCTGCTGCATCCATGACCACCAGTGGTCCAGCCTGGAAAACAAGAGAAATCAGGCCACCTTTAACACATCTGTGTGGTCCTAGCCTTCTGATCCTCCTGCGTCTTCATGCTACCGGGGCTTTGGTCTGCATGTGCTGTGAGACACACGTGCTGTTCCTCTTGGAGTAGGCTAATAGTATGTGTGTGATAGCAAGGAGTGGAGGCATAAGAAAGAGAATGCAGCCTGCTCCTCTCCCAGATCACTTCAGTATCCGCTACTTCCGTGCCTCTGCTCATTTGCATATGTAAATTTATATGTGCACATATATAGTACATTGATTCATGTATCATTTTGTTATTATTACAGATTACCTTGGAGATCTTTACAGAACTATGGTAACTCTGCCTTACTATCCTTTTAATCACCATGAGTATGAGCGTACTAATTAACCAGTAACCCCTAAATTCGATCCTACTGTTTCCGAAGTGTCAGAGGACACTATAGTTCAATGCATTTTGAGCCATATTATTATATGGCTATATCTGTGAATTTACTTAGGACAGAGTATTTGGGTTGAAGTATATACAGAACTTACAACTGAAAATGATCACACAAGTTGTTCCCCAGAAGTATTTCACCAATTTATACTCCATAAGACATGTTTATTTCCCTATACTCCCACGAAGATTACGTATTCTCAAATATCTTTTGAATTTTCTAGTCTCCTGGGTGGAAATAACACGCTTTAGTTGGCATCGGTGCAATTGACTTCTAACTGGGCTTTGTCCAGGAATGGAGGAAGATGAATTGCTTTCTTTTTATTTTCAGAAAATTGACATTTTCACAATACCAAATCATCTGTTCTTAGGACATGTGGCATCTTTCGTCTTAGCCTTTTAGTCTTTGATTTTGTCCTGGGGAACAGATTCGAGTGTCTTTTAAGCTTACTTTGTACATTGAGAGCTGTTGCAGCAGGATATTTAATGTTATGATTAGTCTAGAAATAGGGTCTTCCATAGTTAGATTGTGACGCAGCCCAGCTCTCTCTCACACTTCACACAACGGTGCTCCCGAGACAATAGCATCACCCTGGTGTGAGCAGATTAGTCCAGAGCAGCCATGTCCTCAGGATTCCCACTGGTACTCAGGCACTTCTGGGTCTGAACTTTTGTATCGTGTCACAGAGCATCATGCCCTCTCACCCATGTGATTCATCCTGAGGTAATCCACTACCATGACCTTGTTTCCAAATAAGGTCATATTCAGAGAACTTAAGGGTATATGTTAGATGGAGAATGTTTTAGCTGTACCTTCACACCAGCCATCATAACCACCCCTCCTTCAGTTCTCTCAGATGAAGCTGCCAGTGCAGTTCTTCAAGGGGCCATTGTCCCCAGGCTGTTCCCCGGGGTCCCATCTGCAGCTCCTGCTGGTGTCTCTAACACAGAAAACAGAGGGCACAGTAGAGCCCTGCCAGGAGTCTAATTCCTCTCTGACCTACATCTGAACTAAGAGAAATTGAGAGCTTGAAAGTCACCCCATTTCCCCTTCTAATTTAGTTAGTGCTATTTGAGCATTCCCGCTTCTAAAATGTTATATCTTCATTTCCAGGATCCTCTCATAACCTTCTAGACTTAGAACTCAGATTCCAACTCCAGTCTCTTGACTTCCCAACACTGCTGTGCAAGCCAAGCCATCTTGAGGAAGCATCATGCGGGGGTGCGGCTGTCAGTGCGAGGTGGCAGGCACAGCCTAGACAAGTTCTTTATGTGGTGTTACCAGGCGACATCTGATTAGCAGAGCCATCTGCTCTTTTAATTATTATTGGCTCTGTTCAGACAGAAGTAGCGAGGGATAAGGAAAGCAAACTGAGAGAATAGTTCAGAGTAAAAAAAAAAATCAACCATGCTTTTAAAATCTTTTTGAAAATTCTGCAGTCTCTATTGAAGACCTAACCCAGCTGCACAGCAAAGACGTAGAGTGTCTAGTGAAAGAATAATTAGCATCAAAATCCTAAAAAATGCACTTGCTCTCAGGTAATAGAGTGAGATTGTTCAGGAGAGGGGCAAAGCACTTTCTATGGTTTGTACATGAGGGAAGTAATCATGTTGGGATCTAAAATTGTATATCTTATCTTCCTCCCTTTTTACCAAACTGAATAGAAAACATTTTATATGTATATGTGTGCCTATTTGCATCTAGTGAGCACGTGTGCACATAAGTGGAGCCTCCAGGTTAATGCTGTCTTCCTTGATCACTGTACACTTGGGTTATGTTTTGTTTTTGTTTGTTTTTTGTTGTTGTTTTGGGGTTTTTTTTGTTGTTTTTTTTTTGTTTTTGTTTTTGTTTTTTTTTTGTTTTTTTTTTTTTTTTGTTGTTTTTGAGACAGGATCCCTCACTGAATCCAGTGTTTGTTGATTCTGACAACTTAAGCTAGCCAACCTGCCCTGGGATTCGCTAGCTCTGCCTTCTGAGTGCTAGAATAACAGGCAGCTACCACATCTGCTTGGTATAGGGTCTAGGGATCCAAGCTCTAGTCCTGAAGCTTTTCTGGCCAGTTCTTCACTACTGAGCTGTTCCCTCGTCTAGGAAAGCATCCTGAACATGGATGTGATGACAGACTTCCTCACACGCATATCGATTAAACAAATAATCTTGGAGGGTATAATCATGATCCATTGTGAGCAATGGGGCTGGGAAGTTGAACAGCACACGGTGTGGTCTTGCTATTTTACGTGCAGGAGAGGGGTCTCGAACCAGTGTCGTATGCATGGGCAGCATACATTCCCATCAAGATATCATAAAGCTCAGCCTGGGTAAAGTGAGGCCATGGATATATAGAATGCGGACAACTCTACTAAAAACTTAAATCTAGGAGCTGAGACCAGAAATGCACTAAAACAGGTATTGAGAAAGAAAGTGGGACTTGAAGATTCTGAGAGTGTTCAAACCTGATAGGAAAGAGAGGAATAGAGGTAAGTCTACAGAGATACGATCACAGTGCAAATCTTAATAGGCAGCAAATATGACCTGGTATGGTGGGGTGCCATCCTGACACCTGCGATACTTGGTGTGGTGGGATTCCATAACAACATCTGGAGATGTCAGTGTTTTTTCCTTATGATCGCATCAGGCTTGAATGCTGAGTGGAAAGTGGGCTGGAGGTGCAGGTCTGGCACTGAGTTTCCCTAGGCATGTATCATGCAGCGGAGAGCAGGCATGCAGATAGATCAATGGCTAGTCTGCAGGTAGGAAGAGAGAGTCTTGCTATGGTTTGGTATTGGCTATACTACGATGGCCACATAATGTCTAACTTCCAGGACTCCTTGACGTATATCAAATGTTCAGATATTAAGCATCAGGCCAGACCATTGAAGCAACATGACAATGACATCAAAGAAAGTTCCTGAGTCCCCACCATGGTCCCACTGCACAATTGCAAAGGCTTCTGAAGGCAGATGCTGGGGAAAATTTCCACTGGATAAATGATTTAAACAACAGTGACACAATACTTATATTTCATGGTTTCAGATGGCAGAAATCCAAGACTGATAAATCATTTCTTGTTTAACATCCCTTTCCGGCTTGCAGGTAACTGCTTCCTTGACACATCTTCTCACGGCAAGGAGAGAATGAACTTGCTTTACTTCTTCATTATATGAGGCACTAACCCTATTACATGGTCCTACACACATGATCTCATATGCTAATTTCCCCAGTTCCTGCCTCTGAGTACTCTCACATAGTATTTTGTTGCGTGCATTTTGAACAGACAATCGTTCAGTGTCTGACTTTCCTGCCCCAACATTCTGTCATAAGATGTATAAAGATGTCCTTGGATATATTGTTTCTTTTCATACCTCAGTTAACACAGCTAGGTCTTCTAACGCTGGCTCAAAGGTTTGGCATACATTTTACCAAGTGACAGAAATATATACATGCACACGTGCAAGTACATGTATACGTACATGTATGTATACACATTCACATACACATACACATGTATGTTTGTGATGCTGCAGATCAAACCCAGAACCCCATGTACACTAGGCCAGCACTTTGGTGAGCTCTACCCATGGTCGAATGTCAGAACTGTGGTATAAAACTCTTCCATGTCATTTCCGTGCCTAGACTTTTCTAAGTGAGGTTGCCTTGTGTGATTAAAAACATAGTTTAAAAATGAGTTCCCGGGAGCTCCTATGTGCAGCTGCCCTGCTGACTGAGATGCCTCCTGTAGTCACCCACCGTCTCTGGCTCTTACACTGTTTCAGCTCCTTCTTCTACAATGGTCCCTGAATCTTCAGGGCAGGGGTGGTACTAGACGTACATTCCCTTAAGAGGGATAAGCATTCTGTGGTCTCTTATTCTCTGTATCTTGGCCAGTTTTGTGGTCTCTGTGTCAACCACCATCTACTGAAAACAATCTTCTCTCAGACGATTGATGACAGACATATTAGTCTAAGGGAGTAATGATGAGTCACTAGGAGTCAGTTTCATATCCTGTCCATTTAGCCGTACAGTTGTATTAGATTCATCCAAGGGCCTATGATCCATCTAGCCATATGTTCTTGGGCCTCATAAGATATCAGGTACGGGTTTTATCTTGTGGAGTTGGGTGTAAATCCTACCAGAAAGTGGTTGGTTACTCTGATGTTGTTCAGGCCACTAGTACACCAGTGGGCGTGTCTTGCAAGGCCAGTTTCATTGTGTGTGAAACTTAAAACTCTCTAAGAGCCAACAAGAGTGAAAATTTAAAAATGCATTAAATGAACGATATTTCAAAAACTGAGCCCTACCATTTTGTGTTCCAATGTTTATGGGGACAGCATGGATACACATGCTGATCAATCCCTATCAGAACAGAATGGTCATGCTCTTTATCATCAAATCTATATTTGATTATTTTTATTAATATTTTAGTTAGCAAGTCATGATTGCACATATTTATGAGGTATAATCTTTTGTATGTACATATGTACAATTGGTACCACACTTGCACAGCCTTCTCTATGATGAGCTGTTTGAAGCTGATTCTCCCGTCGTTACATTGGGATATACAATACCTCATTACCCATGCTCTCACCTGGAAATTGGGATATACAATACCTTATTACCCATGCTGTCACCTGGAAATCAGAGCTGCATCTGTCCTCCTGACATCTGTGTAGTCACCTAACCATCAGTGGTAGACCAAAGAGGGTATTTCAGATTTCTTGTCTTTCTTAGAGGAACAGACCAAAGTTTAGAGGGTTGAACTGCTTGGATAGCATCACACAACACGAAAGAGGGGTGATAGCTTATTAGAGTCTGTTTCCATTAGATTCTGAAGACTGAGTTTTCTCCATGATCCTGAGAGATCTCTCAAAGTAGGAAAGTGTGGAATTAAGTTTTAATGGTTAAGTCCCAGCAGGCTCACTACCCACCTCAATGCTTAATGTTCCCAAATGAAAGACAGGAACACAGCCTTTATAGTTTGATAGGCCTTAAACAGCACAATAGCTGGGCCACTTCCTAACCTACAAGTAAGTAATCCATCTCCCACTGATAATCCTGCTAATAATCTAGAGTTATCTCTTACTAAACTCTATATTCCACCTTGGCCGCTCTGAACCCAGAGGGCTGCCCAACTGGGCTGCATTCTCCAGGCTCCTTCACATGCTGGCTATGCCTCCCTGTCCTCCACTCTTCTCAGCCACTGTGGCTCTCCTCCCGCTCCCCCTCCCCCTCCCTTTCTCACTTCCCCCTCCCCCTTCTCCACTCCTCCTCCCTCTCCACTCCTCCTCCCTCTCCTCCTCTTCTCCTTCCTTCCCCTCTTCCTCCTCCCCCTTCTCCTTCTCCTCCAGGCATAGGGGGGTCTCCCTCCTGCCTCTTCTTTCTCAGTCCCAAACCCATAAATCCTAAAAATCCTACCTCTGTCTACACTACCCAGCCATCAGCTGCCTGTATCTTTATTTACAGATCAGAGCCACCTGGGGGCAAGGTACCTCAATGTCTTATGTCTGGACACTCATGTAAACAATCTCAGGGGACCCAAATTAACATTACAATTCAAGCAGCATTAGGCCAAGCCCACTACAGGAAAGCTTGGTCCACTTCAAACCATCTAAAAGGGCTTTCGGTTTGATTATGTGTAAGAGTCTGTACCAAATTAGCCAACTAGAGAACAAATCAATTAATAGCATGTATCTTACTAGATGTAGTTAAACATTCATGTCAAACTGGTGCAAGGAATAAATACAGGTTTTGGGATTAAATTCCAACTTCTTTCCTCCCTTCCTTCATGTTTTTAATTTTAAGACTCAAAGCTGTTTCTGACAGAAGCCCCTTGGGGATAAGGCTGTGTCTTCTGCCATGGTTGCATTCCTAGAGCTCAGAAACTTGCTAGCTCAGGGGTGAGCAAGTCCCCAGACTCTGGACCCTGCCCATGCTTACTTATCCCGGGAGCATTGATAATCAGCTCAACACACGGCAGCTTTTTGAAGCTCAGCGGCTAAACCTGAGGGTTTCTACTACCCATACCACATCCAAACAGAGCTTTTAGGCATCTCCCATTTTAATCCCTGCCTTTGATGCAACTGGACTGAACCATGGTTGAGTTTCAGGAGGCCATTGTCCTGTGGGCTTTTCCATGACGCTACTGTGTAAATGTCCATTTTCTGAGATAGTCCTGTGTGTCTAGATAAAAATACCCCCACCAACCCATTTGACACATCCAGGCAGGCCAGCTGGACTTGGACTTTGTCACAGATTTATTTTAGTGGACCTACAATAGTGCTCGAGTTACCTGACTGCAGGGTGGCTCAACTCCCCATGCCCTACTTCCCCTCTGCGTCCAGAGTCCTAACTGCACACGTGTTCCCTCACTCTGGACATTAAACATATCACACCCACAAGTACAGAAACAGGAATAGTAGTAATCCAGGGGCAACAGTCTGGTGAAGCAGAAAAGTGATGGAGTGAAGCTCACATGTAGGGGCTTAAGCACCTAAGACCTCAGGGCTGCTTAGTATCTCTTGAGAAGCTAGACACCCCACGATACCAGAGTTGTGCAGCCCAGTGATCACTGAGGTTCACAGTGACAAACTCGAAGGTCACTTACTGCTATTATTCTGACTTGCTGAGTGTCTAACATACCAAAGACTATAGACTATAGCTGAGAAATCTTTCCACCTAAAATTCTATAGCCTCTCCCTTTAGCCTACACCTAAAATGACGTTACCTGTAAAGTTTGCCTTTGGGCAATTGTTACCAGGCAGTTCTTGACCGTCAAGGTATGTATGTGTGGTGGGGGTGTCATATTTTATTGCCTTTAATAATCCATACTTAAGAATTTGTCTATGTTAAAAGAGTCTATGACCCATGTAAGAGTATGAACAACCCATCTGTTCTACATGACTCAAGAGCCTCTCATGAAATGCATCATGCAGGGAGTGCAGCAGAAAGCCAAGTGACAATGAAGGGACCTTGGCACAAAAGAGGGCCCATCATATGACTTTGCTCAGTTCTTATTGCCCCCAAAGGGTTCTGCACAGCTTGGCATTGAGATGACTCAGGGGCCATGGCTTCCATAACCTATGATGGCAGAAGGCCTCTATTCTGCAACATTTCTTTAGCATGTTGATCAATTTCAAGATGGGAATCTGACTCAAAGGAGAGGTCATCAAAGGCAAGCTAGGTCAGCTCCTTCCCCACCCTCTGAACTGCTCAGAAAGGTTCACTGTAGTAGAAGATTCTGCTTCCTCTGAATTGTATCTTACAAGTCCTTGTTATGTGCCAAGTTAGCAGATTAGAGGGAGCATGCCCAGGACTATTGCAGTATTTTTGTGGATCCAGCTTGAGGTTTAAATAAGACAAGGAGACTTCTATGTAGTTTAAAGCTGTTGGCCTTTTGCTGGGGCAGTCCCTCGGCTAGCTATCTAAACTTATCCTGACTTATCCACTATCTCTCTCCCTGTGGTGGTTCTCTCACTACCTGCTTCCAGCTCTGATCACCTCCCTTATGCCTCCCTATGCAACACAGTCTCCCCTACTTCTTGTTTCTCAGCCTATATCACTGCTTGCCTGGAAGTCCTGCCCCTGGATTTCCTGCCTCAGCTCAGCTCTTTATTATACTGAAAAGCCACATTCAAGTTTGAACAACAGCAGTAAGAGCTATGCTAATCCACCTTTTAGGGTTGTCTTTAGGCATTGGGAGCTGCCTGCTCCCAATTTACCATGGCAGCACCCTGCTCTTATTTATAATCTCAGAGAATCATCTTTTGGGAAGGTGAGGAAGGACAAGCATACAGAAAACTGGTGATGGACCATAGAAATGACAATACCAAAATCCTGCCAGTATTTAGTTCTCTGTAGGCAAAGCAATCAACAATGGAAAATACAGGGACAAACCTCCACACAAAGTCACCCCAACATAGGGCCAGGGCAGCCATCACGGGTTTGCTCCTACCCTGCTAAAGTGCCATCACAGATGGCCAACTACTTACATCTTCCCAGCTAATGGCTTTTCAATTCTCAAGGAAATGTCCCATGTTCAAAAGATGACAGCATCTGTATATGCTTCCTTCTTGTCCTACCCATCTGTCACTGCAAAAAGAAGGGGTTATTGTAGTGTTATATAACTATGTAAAATACATTGAAAAAGAAAACATATTTTGTTCCACACAGTTTATATTGATAAGAAATACTTGCAGAACAATGACACATGACAAGTGGTAAAAGATTTCTCATTGCTTCATTTTGAAGAGCAGATAAAACAAACGTATCTAGATTGTATGAAAGAAACTTGGAGGAATTTTTGTAGCTTTCTGTCATTAAGCATTTTCACATTTAAAGCAAATGGCTTGATAGATACTGCTTTTAATAGCGTTAAACTCTATGCAAAGGTAGGGCTTGTCTTTATTGATCTTTTCTTAGTTACTTTGAATTGCTTTTATCTTATATAAGAATTTATGATTTCTCAAATTTTATCAGTGCAAATGTCCTGTGGATAACACATGGTCCTTGCAAGACAGGAATTATGAAGCAATAATGCCTGTAGCAGAAATATTTGAGACCCTAAGTCAGTAAAGTTGGACACTGGAGATCCTTCAGTCTATAAAGCACTCATCTTGTGAGCATAAGACAACTAATTTTATTCCCTCAAACTCATATCAAAGAAACCAGGAATGGTGGCATGGGCTTACATCACAACAGTGTGGAGTTGGAAGTGTGCAAACTCTCAGGTCTTGCTGGCCAGCCATACTAGCTAAAACAATGTGCTCCAAATTGATGAGACAATATCTTAAAAATAAGTAAATAAACAACCCTTATTTAGCTTGCTTTCTCTGGTTCTAGACACTGTGACCAAAAGCAACTTGGTGAAGAAAACATTAATTTCAGCTGACAACTTTCGGTTTGTTGAGGGAAGTCAGGGCAGAAACTCAAGGCAGGAACCTGGAGCAGAAACATGAAGGAATGCTACTCCTGACTCACTCCCATGCTTTTTATCTGAAACAGTTGAGCGCCCCACCCCTCACCCCTGCCAAGGGATGGTATCAGCCATGGTGGGAGTCCAAAGACGCTGGCTCTAGTATCAGTGAATACTCTAGCAAAGGATAAATAAATTTGCTGGAAGGAGTGAGAGCAGCAGAAAACCAGCCACATTTATTTCTCTCGTTCCCTTTTATCCAGATAGAAGGTGCTGCCTACATTTAGAGTAGGTTTTCCCACTTCAGATAATCTGATAAGGTAAATCCCAAGTTGCTTGCATTTGATTGATTCCAAATCCAGTTGAGTTGACAACCAAGATTAGCCTAAGGAATGACAATACTATCTGGCTTTCAGATACAAGTGAACTCACCTGTACAGCCATGTGTACGAACATGTACAGACATGAAGATGCATGCACACCTGCCACACACATGACTGTACATAGATATGTATACCTGGACAGACATGATCATGCATACATACACACACATGCTTGTAGAGAGAGTACATAAGACATCTGATAATTCTATAATGGCAAATGACAAAGGCTTTCAACTGAACTCAGAAAAATTGAAATAGAAGATGATATATTTGCATTCTAACCTTTTTTCCAGATACAAATCACATTTTCTCTCAGGTGAAATCAGGCCCCATGTGGAAATATTCCGCAGACAACTCCAACAGTGACAAAAGTGGCTGAGCCACCCTCCAGCAGAAGGCTAGGATTCATAACAAGAGCAGTTTCTATACCTTTACATGTCTCATTATTAAATTATAATTGAACTGTGTGACAGGCTTAGAGATTTATAATTTTGTGCTGTAAATTTAGAAGTTCATACTTTCAAAGGGAAGGCAATCTCATTCTTCTGAAGCTGTGATATTTGATATTACGGTCTGTCTGTGAAGCTAGAATCACACAGGTAAGAGTGAGACCACAGCCAGGATGTGGAGCTGGGGAGCCAAGAACAAATCCTCCTCACTGGGATGAAAAACAGTAACTGTCTGTCTTTTAGATTAATTGTTTCAAACTGACTGAAAAAGACCCAGATACCCACAAGCATGGAGTACACAAAGAGTTGAACTTTAACCTAGAAAGAATGATGAATGTTGCCCATATCTGTGAGGGAGTAAGACTTCCCTGCAAGTGTGTGGTACATCTTTCTACTTTGTTGTTTGCTATTTAACATTTTTATGTTTTGTTGACATATTTCAAAATTGATGGAAAAAGTGTATGCTCCTTCATGAGGAATTTGCAACAGAAAATGTATTTTTCCCTTAACTTATTGCATCCTAAAAGGAGGTGCATAGTCCCAGAAAATCTGCTAAATTAGGTATATAGCAATTACATCTTAGTTTTATTGCTCTAAGAGAGATAAATACCTGACATGAGTGTGAATTTATAAGATGATATGTTTATTATGTAATTTAATAAAAGAAAGTATTCCAGCTTGCACTAAGAGCAAAGCTGAAACAGATTTGGCCCTTAAGTAAATATATAACAGCTTGTACCCATTGTGAGAAGATTCCCTAACTAGATAAGTAATTCTTCACAGAAGGATTTGTTGATGTGATTGAGTTGTTTCTATTCTACTTTTAATTTTTTCTATTAGTTCTTTGAGAATCTCAGACAATGTGTTTTGAGACCCCCCCCAAGTTACCCCACCTCCAAATCCTCCCAGATCCATCCCCTTATCTGACCACCAAACTTTGTCTTCTCTTATATCTTTACCCATTAAATCCATTCTGTACTGCCCATACTTTCTTGGATATGTGGTTAGTGGTTCCCAAACTTCCTAATGCCATTATCCTTTAACATGATTCCTTAAATTGGGGTGACCTCCAACCATAAATTTATTTTGTTGTTACTTCATAACTGTAATTTTGCTACTGCTGTGAATTACAATGTCAATATCTGATATGCAAGATATCTGATTTATGACCCCCAGAGGGGTCTCCATTTACAAGTTGAGACACACTGCCCTAGAAAGTAGTTAACTTACAAAGGCCTCTCCTCTTAGAGGGAACTGATTTTCACAGCAGCTATCAATCATGAAACCTTGTGCCCACTCCTCTAGACTGGGAGTTTGTCACAACTGCCCTACATCAGCTCTGCTACATCCAGGGATGTTGTTTCCTTTTGGGTATCCATTGCCTCTGGTTCTTCCTGGATATCTATCTGCATGTTCTTCTGTGAGATCCCAGAGTCTTGGGATAGGGGTGAGAAATATATGTTTCATTCTCTGCGCCTTGGCTGGGTGTGGGCCTCTGTACTGACTGCACAAGAAGCGTTTCTGATAACAGTTGGGAAGACAGGTTGAACATTGAATTAGAGGTCGATTTCTAGCCTGTTTTCACAAAGCCGTTTCTCTCATCTGTTTCAGGATCTAGATTTCTCATCACATCCACGGGAGCCTTGTATATTAAAGATGTACAGAACGAAGATGGGCTGTACAACTACCGCTGCATCACGCGGCACAGATACACAGGGGAGACGAGACAAAGCAACAGCGCGAGACTGTTCGTGTCAGGTGAGAGCGTGGTCTCAGGACCAAATTCCTCCTGTGCCTCCCCTCTGCTAGTTCTTGGTGTCCCAAACTAAAGACTTTGGGACCAAGCAGAAACCTTCAGCTTTTGCATCTACAGATTTATAGATTATTAATGTCTTTTAAACCAACATCCACGTAGCAATACAAACACAAATTCCAAGGCATTTTCCAGTTTGGAAGATCGTACATTCTTTTGATTGAAGCGATTGCTTGTTCCAAGGTCTTGTGCCACATATTTGTGTGTCTCTCCATTGATGGGCACAGCCAACCCCGTCCGCTTCCTGTCCTACTGGTCATAACCCCCTTGCTAGAACAAGTTCGTCTAGAGACGTATTCTTTTCAGATCAGCCACCTAGGCACTCAGAGACTACTTCGGACATAATCCATGGCTGTGCCTCTGAAACCTAAGCCAGGATGAACCTTGCCTCTGCAGTCTATACAGTCTAGAATGGCCTGTGACAGTGGCTTGTGTTTTGAATGGTGAGTTTGTTAAACATGTAGCAAACAATAATAATGGAATAAACAATAAGAGGTAAGTAGAGAGAAGCAGAGTAAGGACTTCAACATCAAGTCAGAAACTCATAACATCCAACAGGCATGAGTAGAGCAGCCCAATAGAGAGTACAGACAGAGGAAGTAAACATTAAATCAGGGGCATGTAATCATTTAATAGAAATGCAGTAGAGAAGCCCCCTTGGGTCAGTCAGTTCTGGTTCCTAATTGGAGAACCCTGGGCATAACAAAATGTCTGCTCTAACAAGGCTCCCAGGTAAAAGAGCAAATGACGACAGATAGAGGTGACATCATCAAATTGGATGCTTACAACATGCAGCAGAGGCCTACTGGGTACATTGACATCATCTGTAGTCACCATTAAACTTTCTCTGCAAGACCGAACTTCCCATGGGTGAATTTCTGGCTTCTCATTCCCACTGCAGTCACCTTTATATTATGGGATAAACAACAGTGACCTGGGTTGGAAGCAGTTTGACTTCTAACTGTTCTAAGTGGTGAGATGATTTACTCACCTTGGCTGTATGCTGTCTTGTTCTTGCCCCATTGCAGAGCTAGGGGCCAGGTTGATTCAGGAGAAGTGAGACTTGGGGATTTTTGAAATACATATGCTAGAATATGGAACAGAAGAGACCTGTTCGCTCTAGAGTAGATTTCAACAAACAACAACATGTATTGCATGCTCTCTCCCAGTGCTCATGGTCAGCTCATTTTCTGCTTTTAATCTGCTGGGACTTCTGAGCTTCCTGAGTCCTATAAGTTTCATGAGTTTCCTGAGTCCTATAAGTTTCATGAGCTTCCTGAGTCCTATAAGTTTCATGAGTTTCCTGAGTCCTGAAAATTCCATGAGCTTTCCCAATCTTAAAGGAAATGTTTCAATTTGAGTTAACAGCTATACAAACAGAGGAGAGTTCCCTCTCCTTCCCTGTTTACATTTCTGTTTCTAGGCCTAAACATTGTGGTTGCTTGTCCTAGATTTTGGCGGCAAACTGTTTTAATATTATTTTCTTGATGCTACTTGTAAGAATTAAGTTTGGAAGTGGGTATAAAGAATGAAAATTGACATTAACCTGAATAGCAACAGCAAACTGAAGGGAGGTTCCTCAAGATGTGAACATGGCATGACCAGGGTAGGAGAGAATGCCGTGATTTGAGTGGTATTTGTAGATAGGAGTCAGGAAGGTCAAAAGATTTCCTTAAGGGAAGAATGGAGTAAGTAAGCTGTTTCTTAAGATGAGCTAGTTTTGAAACTTTAGGAGGAGGGGTGGGCCTATTATCTATTTTTGTAATTGCTAAGGGTTTGGGGTTGAGGTCAGCTGTTTTTATTTTGCTACATCTTGGAACTCTGAGCCCAGGTTGGGCCTTGGTGTTAGGAAAAGGAATAATTTTCTTTTACCAGCCTAAGTGAGATAAAATTTAACTGCAGTTTTCATTTATGGTTCCCTGTTAGCTGATGATATATACCTGTTGTCCCTAGTTATTTCTTCTTTCGATAAACATCTGATCACTTTGAAATTGATTATTAGTTGTATTTTTAAAACATTTTAAGTTGTTTTTGTTTTTATTTGTTTTCCTGGGTTCCTTGTGTATGCTGGACATTGATCCTTTGTTAGACAGAGAGTTGGCAAGTATTTCCTTCCAGTTAGAGTGTGGAGAAAGGAATCTCTCTCTTCTCCTACTGTGAGAATGTAAATGAGAAGAACCACCACAGAGAGCAACACAGGAAGTCCTTACAAAGCTAAGATCAGATATGTGATCCAGCTCCCCCATATCGTGAATAGGGCCAAAGGAAATGACATCGGTATGTCACAGCCTAGCAAGACCATGTTGTTTCCAGAACTATCTATACTAGCTTTTATGTGAAATCAATTTAGGCCATTTACAGATTAAAAACAACAAGGAAAATGTGGCATACCCAGTACAGTGAACCACGAAGAGAAATGAAATCCCACTGTTTGCAGGTCCTGTGGGCAGAAATGGGGGCTGTGGCATTAAGTAAAACAAGCCAGCAGAGAAAGACAAGACCTTCATGTTCCCATCTGTGTGTGATCCTCAACACAATCAGCCTGAACATAGACTAGTGATCAGTAAATGATTGAAAAGCGGTGGGAAAGGGCTTGAATTTGATCAGGACTAACTGCATGCATGTATTGAAATATCATACCAGACCGCCAAAGTCTGTACAGATAATACCCGCTAACCAAAGGTAAATAAGTGTAGACCACTTAAAACAAATAAATAGTGTACTAAGCCCCATTAGCTTGTGAACTGAATTTTGCTAATTTAACAGCGCACGCTCTCTCTCTGCCATTGTTGAAAGGAGATGTGTGGTGTTCCTCCTCTCACCAAAAGTTAATCTCCTTCTTGGCTGAGCTGATGACTCTGTCATACCGACTCTAGACATTCCCACCAAGCAAGAATCACCAGCCAGAGCTCTGACCAGGACTCAGCCTTTTATAAGTTGTGAGGAGGAGAGCGCTGTCTGGCCTGTTTTAAAGATCCATGGCAACAGTGGACAAGAGGTTCAGGATTAATGTATAAAGGCTACCTGTGGTTCTCAGTGACCACGCACACTCTCCATTCTTAGCCTTTGACAGTTTCATTTTTCTTCTGCAGACCCAGCGAACTCAGCCCCATCCATCCTGGACGGGTTTGACCACCGCAAAGCCATGGCAGGGCAGCGTGTGGAGCTGCCGTGCAAAGCTCTTGGGCACCCCGAGCCGGACTACCGCTGGCTGAAAGATAACATGCCCCTGGAACTTTCCGGAAGGTTCCAAAAGACAGTGACCGGGCTGCTCATTGAGAACAGCCGCCCTTCAGACTCAGGCAGCTACGTGTGTGAAGTATCCAACCGATACGGCACTGCCAAGGTGATAGGCCGCCTGTACGTGAAACGTAAGTTGGATAGTAAATGGGAAAAGTAGCATGGGCCACGTGATTGGTGTCCTGAAGAAGCTAATTTCCATCGCTCCCCACCACATTCTTCTGA
This sequence comes from Rattus norvegicus, assembly GCF_021556685.1. NCBI lineage: Eukaryota > Metazoa > Chordata > Mammalia > Rodentia > Muridae > Rattus > Rattus norvegicus. The sequence goes on along the minus strand of NC_141544.1, from coordinate 49,766,974 downwards.
CCTCACAGCATCTGACCTACATCCACCGTTCCCCGCTGAGAAATTACCCACATGGCTACACAGCCTGGGTTTGCCTTGAGGTTTTCATGAGGCCACAGTATTAATGCCTTTCCAAGATAGTACTACCCATCTGTCCTTCTTAATGGCCAAACTCTGAAAACAGACAACGGAAGGGATGATGTTGGTAGCTCAGTGATAGAAGACAAAAAAATGGTTGATCTGAGTCTCTTTCTAGAATTCGTTTAAATTTCTCAAAGGTACCACTATTGTAGAAACAGGTTTAAATTGTGTCGACACTAAGCTTGAACCCCTTCCTTCCTTCCTTCCTTCCTTCCTTCCTTCCTTCCTTCCTTCCTTCAATTATTTTACATTTATTTGTTTTGTATGTGTTGGGGGAGGACTCGTGTGACAGCTCATTTGTGGATGTTAGAAGACAGCCTGTAAGAGTTGGTCCTCTGTTTTCATCCTGTAGATCCCAGAGCTCAAACTTGGGTGGGCAAAGCTCTACAATGAGTGGCTTTACCTGATGAGCCAATCTATTGGTCCTGTACTGTGTTGTAGAGAATCTTCTTGTCATCTTCCCCAAGATTTCTCTTCATTCCACCCTGGCCACAGACCTGAGGGATGTGCAGGGGATCCTGATGACCTATTGGGGAGCAAGAGGGTGTAACCGTGGAGTGCACTTTGACCTAGTCAAACATCTTCAAATTTGCTAATATAGAAACTTAAACAAAATGGATTGGCCAACATCACCCCAGGAGGGGGACAACAAAACCACAGCCAGAGAAGATGTTCCTTCGTTGACAAAACCTACCTTTAGAATGTAGTTTTGAGCTGGAGAAAATGAGCTAAGCAGGATGAACACCAAGATAGAGGTGTGGTCTTAGCATTTTTTTCCAACACATCGCCTGTGCGTGGAATGGCTGCTTCAGTGCCAACCATAGGTAGCTCTAGCCTTCACAGTACCTTGGGTGAATGAGTTTAAATCAAGGACTTGAATGATTGCTTGGGACCATCTATGTTTTCAGAGTCCCTGGACTCAGGATAAGGCTGTCTAGCAATGGAAGAGTTGCTAGAAAACCCCCACAGCTGATTGAACAGTTATGCCTCATCTAGATTAAACAATTTGATATCAGACGGCCACCAGAACTGTGGCAATAGACTCCACGTGCACTTCTAGTAACAGTTCTCTGGGTCCTTGTTCCACACTGAAGTAACTTTATAGCTTGGGCTAGTGTCCAGGGCATCTCAATGAAACTGGTCACATGTCCCGTTTTTGCCTTAATACATACTGAGGAATCTAAACTCCTTCAATTCCTTAGATAATCCTCCTGGGTCAGAGTACAAGTGACCTTGCTTTTGTTGCTCCTCCATGTGGATTCAGTTTCTAATCTCAAGTGTCTAAAACTTCCCATCTGTCCTCCTCCAGCATAAAGTATCATCTGAAGGCACTCCTGCCTCTCTTCAGCTCTAACTCCCACTGTTGTCTTGCTTCCTCTTCCTCTTCCTCTCCCACTTCCTCCCTCTCTCTCTCTCTCTCTCTCTCTCTCTCTCTCTCTCTCTCTCTCTCTCTCTCTCTCTGAAGACAGTTCCCATAAGCTGCATTTTGAACAGCATCTGGGGAAAGATGCATGTTTCTACCATGTTTGCTTTTGTAGCTGCAATTCTTCGCCTCACCCAGAGACGTCCTTTGGACTCTTCACCAATCCCTCCTGCCTTTGGAAGGTTCTATCAGTCTGTGGTAGATCACATTTTCCATCCTGACTCTGCTCATGATGGGAAGTGTTCTCTTGGGTTCTGGGTCCATAAGCATACCTGGCCTCTTTTAGGTGACAGATAAGTGTAGATGTGAGCTTTATGCAAAGTGCTCAGCCAACATTTCAACCCTATGGTATACAGAGCCAGAATAGTGTCACCAAAACTCTGCTTCCTGAATAGCATTTCTTGTTAGGAACATCTTCCCCTCTTACTCCTGTAGGCAAGTTTTAAGTCCTGGGTTCTCATTAAGCCTTCCTTTCACTGTCCCAGGCAGACCAAGTCCTGGACAATGGATCTTCCCTGCTGTCATCTACACCTCTATGAGGCTGACTCTAATATATTCTCCACCCCTTTCACAATACCTCCTTGATGACTACCTTCCTCTACCCCAGTGTTCAACACCATGCGACCCATCAATTCTCCTGAGGCCATTTAATTGAGCCATCTATTTAGTTAACAGTCTTCAGGAATGTTTAGTGTGTTTGTAGCACTGGAGTTTGAACCCAGGCCTTTTTTCAGCCATTTATGTTCCCAATCTTGCTGTTAAATCTTACTTTTGGACATAGGGTTTCACTAAATTGCTCAGGCTAGCCTTGAACTTGTTGTCCTCTTTCCACAACCTTCTGATTGTCTGGGATTATAGACATGCTTTAGTTGGTTTTTATCAAATTTTATTTGGGACAATAGCTCAGCAGTTATAAGCACCAGCAAGTCTTCTAAAGGACCTGGGTTCAATTCCCAAGCATGCATGGCAGCTTATGTGTATAACTCTTAGTTTTGGAGAATCTGGTGTCTTCATCTAGCTTCCACTGGCACTAGGCATTCATGTGATACACTGATATATATTCAGGTAACATATCCATACACATTAAAAATTATTTCAATATTGAGGTCCCTTTATAAAGATGTTTCAAATTGCCTTCCAAATTTGCCTCCCACTTTTATACTTCTAAGAGTTTCTGTTGTATTCAGACTAGATCTGACACTGTCATACCTGTGATCCATACTCTAATCCCTGCTGTCCCTACTCTCTGCAACTGTCTTTTTGCTCCCTGGTTTCTGTTCTAGCCATTCTTGACATCTGAGGATTTCCTGGTCCTTGCTACATATCTGTTATGTCATTTTTGGCTGTAACAATCTTCCAGTTCTTCATTAATCCACAAACATTGAGAATGGGAGACTTTGTACGCTGGGAAGCTGAGACATTGGGAACAAGACAGATGGAGCTTGTTGGCTCTATTCACATGTCTGATGAATAGACAAATCAAATCCTTGAATAACTATTTCTTTTCCTGGCAATGAGAATTACAACAAAATCTTCACAGAGACCTATGGGGAGACTCCTTAAGCAGTACATGGGGAATATATAGTTGTTTTGGGGGCTACATGCTAATTATAGCACAGAATGTATACTTCTCTTTGTCTCACCTATGACTGTAAAACTTGATATCTGGGAAATGTTCTGTAGAGGTTCCTCTCTTGAGTTAAGTTTGTGGAATTGGAAACATGAATTTCAAAGACTGGAGTTCCATCCTGGCTCCAGTGAGCAAATATTATATTAAAGCAAAACTCTTTTTATGGTCACACATTTGAACCTAGTCCTCTTCTTGGTAACCAGTGTCATTGGCCTAAACATAGTAATGGACTAAGGCTAGGCCATAAGTGCTCCCCTGGGACAACGCTGACAGGTTTTGTAATTTTTTTCTATACTCATGCTCCTGTTACTAACCAGCATCTTGCATTTCCTAGTATCTCCTTTTTTTTTTTTTTTTTTTTTTTGGAGCTGGGGACCGAACCCAGGGCCTTGCGCTTTCTAGGCAAGCGCTCTACCACTGAGCTAAATCCCCACCCCCATTTCCTAGTATCTCTATCACAAGTTCTCTGAGGAAGGAATGTGACCAACATTGTGCTATTTGTTATATAGAGAGAAAGAGGCCCAGAGAAAACACCAAGAAAAGTGTTTCCAAGCAAAGTGGTACCCCAAATAACACGGATGTGCCATCCCCAAAAACACTGCCATGAGTCCCCCAAACAACACTGATGTAAGACCCTAATGAAGAGCCCTGGCAGTTATACCTTGGCTTCAGCAAAGCCTAGTATGCTATTGAAATAATGTCAACACCTTGCGATGTTTTACTTTATTTCTATCTCTTATCTAACTCTCTAGAGCCACTGAAAGCCACCATCAGTCCCAGAAAGGTTAAAAGCAGTGTGGGCAGCCAGGTCTCCTTGTCCTGCAGTGTGACAGGAAACGAAGACCAGGAGCTCTCCTGGTACAGAAATGGTGAAATCCTCAACCCTGGGAAAAACGTGAGGATCACAGGACTCAACCACGCGAACCTTATAATGGATCACATGGTCAAGAGTGATGGGGGCGCCTACCAGTGCTTTGTTCGCAAGGACAAGCTATCTGCTCAAGACTATGTCCAGGTGGTCCTTGAAGGTCAGTGGGCAACGTTGGAGGGTGAACAAACAGAATCCAGTAGAGCATGGGACAGGGAGAGGGCTATGCAGAGACACTCATGGGAGGAAATAGGTCACTACTCGTCTCTCTGTCTAGTGACTCTAGTCTCCCTAGATCAGCCAAGGGAAAGGCATTGCTCTGCTGAGAGAGGGTGGAGCAGTGTTATTGAGAATTATGGCTTGGGATTGTCTGAATTCTTCCTACTCATATTTAAAGTTATTTGCCAAAAATCAGCCTTTGAACCTAGAGCTATGGGTTCTACTGCCAATTCATAATTCTCTAGATGTATAAATGCAGCAATGCCTTGTTTGGGAGCTGTTGGATGCCTAAGTAGGATATTTGTTTGGGGTCTACCTGATAGATACATTGTGGGATGTTTAGGTGAGTCTCTAGCCTTAGCCCACTTGATGACAGCAGTAGCCCCTGTAAGTTATGATCACACACACACACACACACACACACACACACACACACACACACACACGCATGCATATATACAACACAGAGAGAGAGAGAGAGAGAGAGAGAGAGAGAGAGAGAGAGAGAGAGAGAGAGAAGCAATAACCTTAACTTTAATAGAATGTTTTTGGATGAAAATATGACTTATGGTTGGTGCCATTGTCTATAGCCTGGTCAAAATGTTCCCAGACTTAGGTGTGTGGAAAACTTGAGGAGTTGCCTTGGGGTAGAATAACATGATCTGTTTGCTTTTCTTAATTGGTTACTGAGTACTTCAATCTTCAAGTTCATCCATCACCAAGGGAATAGAGCTGTGACAGGTGACATTTAAGCAAGACATATATTTATCACCAGATAATTGAAATGGCTCCTGTCTGTGTATTTGTATGTCTTGATGGGAATTATATCATTAACTATCATTTAAAATCCATCCATTATCAATTGGTGAAAGTGATGAAATTATTTTTCTATAGCCCAAGGATAGAGTAAGTACAACCCATTAATGTATGTGAGTAAGTTTAAATCTGACTGATGCTAAGAGAATAGTTCCATTATGGAACCTTTAACCTCAACTCCTTTGTCAGAAGTAGCAGGCGTAGCAGTGATGATTGAAGCATTTCTGCAGACAGTGAGGTTCTTAATGCAGAGTAGAAATGACCTGAAGGCTCAGTCCTTGTGTTAAATGCCTGACACCACTTCGCACATAATAATTAAGAGCAGAAGTAATCAATTTGCAAGGAGCTGGTTCTGGTAGTCAGAATGCACCCTGGTCCTCCCAGAGTCATTACTTTTAGCTAAAGAAAGAGGAAAGATTACTTGTCTAGGACCCGTTACCTCGGCAACTGTCTCAAGTAACTAAGAAAACCTAAAGAGCATATTGATCATCTGCAATGATGTCAAAAGGGCTCTGTTATCAGAATGACAGCTGGGTAGATTACAAAGGCACTTGGGTCTCACTGGGCGAGTAATGCCTACCTTCATCTCCACAATGTCAGTCACTTGAATAGAAACAGATGGGTGTGGGGAGCCAAGCACACCCCCCACTTAGTCTTACATAGGTTTCTGTTCAGAAGAAGATTCACTTTATTTTTCTTTCTTCAGAAAGATGATGGTACTAATGTCAAAAAAGAAAATGTATATCTAGTATCTAATACACACCTATGCCTGACCAGTACATCCTTAGACAGCTCCCATAATTCCTGCTGTAAGAACTGGATTAAGATAAAATTATAATAATCTTAGCCTACAGTGGACTCTCCATGAATGTGGATGGATGGGAAAATCTGGGAGCCTTTGCCAGGAGACTGAATTCCCTAAAACCTCATCATGGTGGGCTTATCGTTAAACCAGAGTAATTGGGAAACACAAAATAAAAATGAGGAATAAGAGGTTCAGGTTCTAGGAGTGAAGAACAGCAACCACAGGCAAGTTTGCATGCACAGGAGATTGGTGGAGTTTAGGTGGAGTGTAGAGAACTGAGAAAACCCCAGAGCAAACAGAATGGTAGATGGGCACTGGGAGGAAGGTACAGGGATCTAGAGACTTTTCTTTGAGGTCACCTCCAAGGCCAGGTAGGACTGAAAGTAGAAGAAAAGCAAAGTGCAGGAGTTTGTAGAGCTGAGGGACTGGAACTTACACATCAGAGAGTAGGGCAGGGGACACAAAGGAAAGACACCAGGAGACAGTCTCCAAGTCATCATTCAAATCACTTTGAAAAACTTGGTTGACATATGGTCTGCTATGTGGATGGAATCTAATTCTATAACTTAAAGCATTAGAAATATTTGAAAGAAAACAAAACAAATCGACAAGCAAAATAAACCAAAAGCAGACAACAGAAAAAGATGGGGAGGAGACCCATATGTCAGGATCAACAGTCAAGGTGTCTTACTCCATTTATTGAAATAAGTTTAATCATTTAAAGGAAAATGTGGTTATAAAGGATGAACACATAAGAAAACCCAACACTTGGGAAGCTGAGATAGGGGGATCTTGAGTTTGTAGCCACCATGGCTGCATAGTGAGATCTTATCTTAAAAACTGATGTATAGAGTGAGTTTAAAGTTGACATGGAAAAGCTAATTTCTTAGAATGAGAAGTTGATTTCCAATGTAAGTACAAGAGGACAAAGGAATGAAAACTATTCAAGCTGGGAGGAGAATGAAATTGGAGGATTCCTCCCACTAGTTTTGTAGCCTCTCTATGAAGCTACATGGACCAAGGTAAATTACACTGCTGAAGGAAGGGTGGTAGGTGTGATCTTGAGATGTGTCCACATATGCATAGCCGGTTGAGTTTCACAAGGATACAGGATAGTCAATAGGTAAAGGAAATACTTTCAGTTAACTACCAATTGTCATTTGAATAAGTGTCTGCAAAGCCATTAAGGGACTCAACCAACATCTGGAGCGAACATAAAAACCAATTTGATATAAATTTCAGACACAAATGTTTAATGTTAAGCCATAAATGTCTTAAATAGAGAGTTGTTCCTGATCTAGAGATAGGACAAAAGTAGAAGGGGGACCACAACCTGAAAGAAACAATTTCAGTACATACACTAACAGGTATTCTATATAGTGTATGTCTGTCTGACAGATATCATGGATCATTTGTAATGAACACCTGATAAATTAATAATTATAAATTAGTTTACATATATTTGCTAACATTCCAAATATATTTTAGGAGTCAGGGCTGGAAAGACAGATCAACTGTTCAGAACTGGCTGCTCTTGCAAAGCACCGAGGCTCAGTACCTAACATGGTGGTCTACCACTGCCTATAACTCTGGTTCTGGGGACTCTGACACACTCTAGCCTCTAAGGACACTACACATGTGACATACACATGTACATGCAGGCAAACACTCATACACATGAAATAGAATGAATAAACCTAAAAGTTCTACAAACCTGAAACTCAAGGTCAGTCTAATTAAAGAATGAGTAAAATATTCGAGTAGCACTCCTCAAAAAAGGACACAAGAATAATGAATAAACACTAAAAAATATTGATTCTGCCTAGTGAACACGAAGCCCTCTGTTCAATCCACAGTATAAAACAAAATAGGAAACAAAGCAATCATAACCAATATGAGACCACAAGTGTCCCCACACTATTTCTGGCAGAAATGGACAACATATATTTAAACACAAGGAAGTGGTTGCAACTGGTTCCGAAAAAAATGTCCTTTAAGATTATCTAAGTCAAAATACGAAAAACATTCAAGGTTCCTGGTAATTAAAGAGACATAGATGTAGTGCTGATGGACTGGGGATTTTTTTTTAAACATTTCAAAGTTCTTTTCTCATCACTGAAAGTAGAAATACCAACGGTGCTATGGCTAACAACCAGCACATCTGAGAAACAACATGTCTGAGGGACCTCCTCCAGCCATAAACTCTTGAGCTGGAGTGAAGAAGTAAGGCCTCAGGAACCCGGATGTAGATTTAGGAACACGGATGGGGAGACTTAGGAACCCGGATGCAGAGATTTAGGAACCCGGATGCAGAGATTTAGGGACCCGGATGTAGAGATTTAGGAACCTGGATGCAGAGATCCAGGAGCCCGGATGCACAGAAGTAAAATGTATATGAAAAAGTTAGAACATTTCTCTCAGTCCCTCTCTTCTATTTTTATTCTAAATGATGCCTTGTGAGCAATCTCTACAAATACCGAGGGGAAAATAGACAAAGCAGCATTGGGGTGTGCAAAATCCTTGTTTGTGGCTTCGAAGAGGAACATAATGTCTCGAACCGCAGTCATGGGATCTCTTGGTGTTTTACCATGAGCTCTCGGTCGCCTCATCCTTCCTTCCCGTAAGACCATAAAGAAAGGGGCGTCACTTTGCTTTCATTCATTCATGTCACTTGGAAACTTTTCCTAGCGCAAGGGTTTTGGGGACAGTGCCAACAAACAGTGCTCTCACTCTCTCTCTCTCCCGAGTATAAACAGTGAACTTGGCAGAGGATTAAAATGTCCTTTCCTGTTTTTGTCTCCCTGCAGACGGAACTCCCAAAATCATTTCCGCCTTTAGCGAGAAAGTGGTGAGCCCGGCAGAGCCAGTGTCCCTCGTGTGTAATGTGAAGGGTACACCCTTGCCCACGGTCACCTGGACCCTGGACGATGACCCCATCCTCAAGGGCAGCGGCCACCGCATCAGCCAAATGATCACGTCCGAGGGGAACGTGGTCAGCTACCTGAATATCTCCAGCTCCCAGGTCCGGGATGGGGGTGTCTACCGCTGCACTGCCAACAACTCGGCTGGAGTCGTCCTGTACCAGGCTCGAATAAACGTAAGAGGTGCTTGTCAAATCAGCTCCTCGAACAAACACACACAAATCATTGTAGCGGGACGGGGTGCTGCATGCTCTGGGCTGAGCCTTGCAATGCGCAAAGGAGGAGCTGTTCCTCCCTCTCCCTGCCCTCTCCTTCCTACTCAGGAATGGCGCTGATCAGCGGTGTTGAAAATGGCATTTTGGTCTCCGTAGTCAGCTTGTCTACTTTCTGTCCTCTTACATCTTTCCACTGAAGCTTTCTTTTCCTGGTTTATGCTCTGCATGCCTTTTCCTCTCTCCGTTTTTCCTATCTCACAACATCCATGGTAAGCCTTCACACCCATGGTACCTAACTCAAGTCCGTAGCGCACAGCCGCATAACCTCCATCTTCATCATCCGCCAGACAGTCAATCAGTTGCTCTAAGCCTTTTCACCAGGAGAGCATAGCCACGCAGAGTAGGCTAGTTACTCTTTTTAATTAGTGAAGCTGTCTTTTACCTTGTAATTCAAAATATTTTCATAGACGTCACTGATAAGAGACTTTAACATTCATTGACTCATTCGAGAGTAGTAAGAGGAAAAATAAAACTTTTTATTCATAGTAGAAAATGCCAAATGCCAACAAACTGAAGCAAAAAAAGGTGTATTTACATAAAAATAATTTTTATGTAAATTTTAAATAATTTTCGCCAAAGGAAAAGTATACCCATTTCTTTCCATGAGATGTACCCTTAAATTATTTTCAAGAGTTTTCTTGTGTCTCTCCAGGGCCGGCAAGCATCAGACCGATGAAAAACATCACTGCGATAGCAGGGCGTGACACGTACATCCACTGCCGTGTGATTGGCTACCCTTATTACTCCATCAAGTGGTACAAGAACGCTAACCTGCTTCCTTTCAACCACCGCCAGGTGGCGTTTGAGAACAATGGGACTCTGAAACTCTCAGATGTGCAGAAAGAAGTTGACGAGGGAGAGTACACATGTAACGTGCTGGTGCAGCCACAGCTCTCCACCAGCCAGAGTGTCCACGTGACAGTCAAAGGTAACCCTGTCCCCTTACCTGCCCCACACCACTGCTTTTCAAGCCTGGCTTTTAAGATGGGACCATCTCAGAATCTGGGTAGAGTTGAGTAGCTATGAACACGGAGCGATGGGAAAGGCGCTAACTATTGTCGATATGATCCTGGGTCCTCACGAGACTCGAACTTGATGCCACTTTCTCTGAAGGTGGTGTTCAGAAGGTACACTGTTGGCTTGACTATTTTGTTTTCTATCAGATCATTTTAGAACATACATCTTTCTTCCTCTAAAGATCCCATCTGTGAACTCTTTAGATCCCAAGAGGAAGAGATTTTCGATGGTAGAGAAGGATTTCAAGTTCAAGTTCTCATCTTGAGTGGAGAGAGGAGCTATGGCTGACAGCTCTCCAGTCTTTCTGACTAAATTAGCCATTGGCTCGTGTCATATACAATCCTGGCTTCTAACTGTCAGGATGATCTCTGAGGTTTCGGCAATACAACCTCAGAGACTTTTGCCCACAACAAGCAATAAATTATTGGGTACACCAAGGACACACAGCAGATGCTTTGGGGAGCCATTTTTTTTCTTCTCAAGTCAGTTTCCTCAGTCAAGAATAAAATGAAGGTTTTGCCTCAATGTAATATACCGTACATACAATACACCATGAAGAAGGTTCTGATGTGTTTTAAAACAGTTTGCAGATGGTGTGAGGTAACCCCCCCCCCCAGGCTGCCTCTCTGATCTGTCAAGACCTTCTCCCAGTGTGCTAGAATTGTCTTTTAGTATCTCGGGAGCAAAGCTGTGTGAATTTCATATGGATTTCCCCAATCTCTTTTACCTCAAAACATATCAGATTTACTTTTATTCTAAGAAACATCTAAAAATACATGTACTCACGCCAAATGTTCGTTTGTTGTGGAGTAAGTCATGTTGCATATTAAATACTTGTATCTAGGCATTTTTAAGCTTTCTCAAATCGTTCCATATCTTAATTTTCCTGAAATGATTATAAATCTTTGCTAAAACCTTGATGAAAGCAAGGGCCTCTTCTGGTGGTGCTCCATCACTTATAAAGCATCTGTGTCCTGCTGGGCACCAGCCCTGAGCACTGGATGTGACAGTGTCTGAGAATGGGAGCTTTCCTTTTAGATCTCCTTCTCCTCAGCAGAGATAGAATCAAACAAGACCCATACATCAGCCACTAGACACCTGAGCATGGGATGACTGTGCAGAAAATTAAGTCACAGCAGTATTGTAAGGGTGTGTTGCCATGGAGACTTGGAAACCACATCACTGAATGTGTTAACCTTGCTGTCTTAAGATGCACCATACCTTTAGATGAGAGTTCCACCCATGCACCATCTTTTGATTGGCTGATCATTTACAGATGACTGGCTCTCTGAGATGTGAGGAGGCTCTTTTGAATATTAACACAATTGGCCATACAACATTGAAGCATCATATAATTAGTATCACATGATCTCTTGAGCACTGGAACTCAAGTTGTGTTATTTGTGGCATCATCAACTTTGATCCCAGGAGTTGACAACTTCCCACCTCTCTCTTCCAGCAGAGTCTGCCACATACAAAGGTCTGTGTGGCTATCACTTTAGGGAGCTATTCTGGGTAGAAAAAGTTGGAATTTCATGAGCAAAGCAGCTAGGGGCTTGAACTCTCACAGCCTTCATTCTCCTGGGCTTTGGAGATGAGTGTCCTCTCACACTACTTGGGATTCAAGGCTATTTTTCCAACAAGCAGTCAAACAAAAGCAACTTAGGTCCAGAAACAAAGCCCTTGGGGCACATGGTGGGGACCCCTTGGTGACATTGCTGCATCTCAGTGTCACTGCCATAGCTAATGCTGAGGCCCCGGTGTGTACCCACCACACTGATGGCAATAGTGCAAATAGGACAGAGAAACAGGAAGCTAACATCTCATCACTGTATCGGAGGCTTTCTTCTTATGAACACCCTCATATGTGCACAGGCATCCCCAGAAATCTGTAAGCTACATTTGAAAATGCTTAAAATGTTACTAGCTACCAATTACCCATCCATTAAGCTCTAATGATTGATCTCATGATTGATCATTATGAAGTTTAGGTCTAATCTTCTCATTGATCTTTGATTGCCACTGTGATCTTTTTTTCTTCAAGAGCACCTGATGGAAACATGACCATTTAGATATGGATATGAACATTTTAATACTAAATTTCAGACACACAAATTTAAGCAAAGGCCAATTGAACATTTGTTCAACTTTTAGTCTCAAAGTTTGCTGAGCCAGCATAAATTGACCTGCTACTAATGGTTCTGTTAATTGTCATAAACCAACTCAAAATATCTTAGACCCCAAAGAATAATATATCAGATCTTGTAACCAAAATGCATGATTTCAGAAAAGGATTTAGCCAAGTAGTCTTGACATGACAAGGCATCCCTCATGCATGCTGACAAACTAATTGGCCCCTTAGTCAGACTGTCAATCATCTGAGGCCAAGGTCAGACACATGACCTTGACATTTAAATTGGCCCCGTTAAGTACTCTATATCAGTGTGTTCATCTTAACCTTCTTAGGAAAAGTACAGGACCCAAAGTTGAAACTTTATACTTGAGGTTTATAGTCAGAGACCATAAAGGTGTTAAAGTAAGGAACGGAAGAATGGTGGCCAGAGTGGAAGGCAAGTCTGCAGGGAAACCTCATTTAGATCCTGGGTCATGATCCCAGCTTTCTGTCTGTTGCTCCTCCATGAAACCCCACCTCACTTGGATCCAGGTTCCTCAGAGCAGAGTTTCCTCAAGGCTAAAGACTTGATTTCTATGGACTTTCAAATTCATTGCACACACACACACCCCGCCACCAAATAAAAAGCTCTCCCCTAATGTTCTTTGTAGGTGGCTCCTGGGGAGGGCATTTTGCTAGGTATCCCAGGCCATGAGGCTTCATCAGGGGCCAATGAAAAAAATTCCTCAATAGACCATGCCCTTCCACCCAACCTAAAGAACTGGTGAGAAGCCTGAGTTCCCAAGAGAGAAGAGAACAAGTGCAGCATGTGTGAACAAAAGTGCATCCAGCGGGTGTGAACAAATGCAGTGGTGTGAACAAATGCAGTAGGTGTGAACAAATGCAGCGGTGTGAACAAATGCAGTAGGTGTGAACAAATGCAGCAGTGTGTGAAGAAGCTCTTGCCAGATCCTGAGAGGGGCAGATAGGGACTTCAGAATGTTTTCTTATGTCATTCATTCAAAGCTCCCCAGTAAGAACAGCCCTTGCACAGGCAATCTGTTAGAAAATAAACTGCACTCAGTGCTAAAGGATCCTCCACACCTGAAACCAACCGTAGAGTGAACCTGAGTAGACAAACAGAAGTTAAGTGGAAGCCATGGTTCTAGGTGATGAGAGGAGGGGTTTGGGCAGGACAGAGCACTACAATCAACCATGGCTATGCAGACAGTCAGATGCTCCTCAGATATGTGTTCTGCCAAAAGCAAACATATTTGACACATGATAGCAACATGGGAATGCCCAGCCACCACCCCTGGCCTTTCTCTGATGAATGAATGCCTTTCAGGAGGCAGATGAAGTCACCCAACAGCCCCCACAGCATGAGAACAGCATGCTCCTTCAACAGCTGAGTTAGGAAATCTTGAGTTTACCAGGAAGCAAGGACTGTAGAATGTGTTGGAAACTTGTGGATTCTGGTGGTGGTGGTCTAGTTTCCTTTCTGTTGCTCTGATAAAACACCAACCAAAAATAACTTGGGGGAGGAAAGGCTTCATTTGATTTACACTTTCAGCTCACAGTCCAGCATTGAGAGAAGTCAGGACATGAATACTCTGGAAGTTTGCTGCTCAAAGACTCCTGCTTAGCTAGCTTTCTCATACAGTCCTGGATCACCCATACGGTGCCACACACAGTGAGCTTAGCCTACCTATACCAATTAATGATCACCATAATACTCTCCATACATGCCCACAGGCAAATATGATCTGGGCAATTGAATTGAAGTTAACTAGGACAGATGGGTATTGGATGTAAATTGTTCATTTATATGTCACTGCAGACATTGGCATCTCTGGCCTCAACCAATGCTGAACAGTATCTCACATGGCTTGTATTTACATTTTTATCCAGGTCACACACAACTTCACACAGGCTAGAATGGCTATGAATGAATGCACCCTCATGCAAAAATCATAAACTTCCTTTAAGCATTATGAGAGATTTTTTTAAAAACCTATTTTGGTGCTTGATTAGGTAGCTCTGATGTGTGAAATGTAAGGATGACAGTGTTATGTTGCAATGCTCAAAGGTTTGGATATACCTAGTAGACAAATAAAATGATAGACACTGAAATAGAAAATGGAAGGCTAGCTGGATAGGGCAACCTTGTGTGTGCCTATGTAGAAATTGACATAAAAGAGAAACTTCTGGACAGTGATATGATAGCTAAAAGCTTTCTCTGGTTCTTTGTTCTTATTTCATTCGAAAGTATATACCCAAGCAAGATGTTTGTAACCTTCATTGATTGAAGGTAACTGTGGCATTTTTTTTGTTTGAGGTGACTTCTAGTTGCTCATCTAGGTAACAGTTAAACATCATTCACAACTTTAGCTTTTACTCTGGATCTGAGAACACCCAGCCAAATCAACTTCAGTGTATTTAAATTTGCATTTAAAACACTGTGAAATGTAATATACAAATTAAGCGAGATTGTTGTTGTCTGTGAAGACATTTTTCAAATGAACCACCTTTAGTACTTTCAGCTATGATATTTAAGAGTAAGAAAGTTGAAGTGACAGCTGAGTTGATCAAAAAGATGAGTGTTTGATGAAGACAGCCTTGCTGCCATATTCGTTGAAGTCAGCCCTGTTACCACATGAGTGCATGGCCAGTGCTTTATTGAACCATTTCAGAAGAGTAAATATGTAGTTTCATACGCTTCTGCCCTGGGCTGGGGAAACAGCTTCCCTAGAAAGCACAAGGACTCAAGTTTGGATCCTCAGAACCTATACTTAGAAATAAGGTGCCCTGTGATGTTAATGCCTCTCTTGCATCAGTGGGCTTTTGCCATGGGTTCACTACTGTTGACCTGAGCAAGCTCAGGCTAGATCAAATGCCAGCTGAGTTCCATCCTTAGCTGAGGAGCTATTGGCGATTGATAGCTGTTGGGAGAGGGAGACTCCGTTTGCTTTAAGATTGTAGTCTCTGGTGAGTTTACCCTGCTCCAGTGGAAGTCCACACATCCAAGAATATATGGGCAGCAGAAATGGGACTCAATGGGTATTTTTTAAAAAGAGAAGACAACGTTGGGTGTTTAGGGACTAGTGGTGGCTCAGCAAGAGTTGGGTGTGTATGTGTGTGAATGGACACAATCAAAACACATGGTGATTTCTCAGAGAACTAAAAAACAATCAGTTATGTAGTAAGGTTGTTATCTTCAAATAGGGAAGAAAGAGACAGGGCCATACCTGGTACTCACTGGCTATTTATCCTAGCCTGCTGTCTAGAACTAGAGTAATGAGCAATGTTTTCACAAAATAAAACAGTATGGATAGCACCTGAGGGAAGATAGCCATGGTTATCATCTCTTCTTTATACACACACACACACACACACACACACACACACACCTACACACACATGAGCACAGACATATATACATCTACACACTAGACATATGCACACAAACACACAGAAATATAGACATACTCCTAGTCATATATACAAATACATACAAACACATACAGACACACACAGATACATACATACAGATACAAACACAGACACACACATAAATAAAGACATATGAACATACAAAGACACATAGACAGACACACAGAAATACATAGGCACAAAACCACAGAAACACACAGATGAGAATACACAGATGAGACATACAGGAAGACACACACACACACACACACACACACACACACACATCTCGATTTCCTTGAGAAATAGGGTTTAACCCACTCAATTCCTATGATACTGCTGCAAATGATAAAAGCAAACCATTTTTATCCTGTTTCCCGGATACTCATCCAAGACATTGAATATCTAGCTGTATATGTAGTTGTGCACATACATGCTATATTTATGTGTACATATATATACATACATGTACATATGTATGTGCATTTAGAGGATATTTTGAAATAATAGTTATGACCCTTGAGCTTATTTTGTTGCATGTGTCTGATTATTTGGGAGGAAAAAAATCCCTCAGCAACTGATTCAAACAAGTAGTTTGTTTTTTTTTTTTTTTTTTCCGGAGCTGGGGACCGAACCCAGGGCCTTGCGCTTCCTAGGTAAGCGCTCTACCACTGAGCTAAATCCCCAGCCCCCAAACAAGTAGTTTTGAAATATGTTCAACACTTAGTGTTGAGATTGTGCTGGCTTCTGATGCACGGGCAGAAGGAAAGATCAGGATTCTCATTTTACCTTGTGCAGTTTCACATGTAGCACATCTCAAAGCATTTTCTTCCCCTGGAATCAGTACCTTCCTGGACTTGAACGCTGCCTGACTAAGTGTTCTAATAACTGCAGACCAACAGTGCCAAGAAAGTTAATTGCCTGCTAGATTTTAAAAAAGTCACCTTCTATTTATATTGATATAAAGCTTCATAGTTTACAGAACACTTTCCTATGTGTCATCTTAATTAATGTTCACAGTGACTCTGTCCTGGAGTCGAAACATAAGAGAATCAGAAGAAAGGGAAGGAGTGTAGTCAAGGCTGCAGACTCCAGCACAACCCATACTGGGTCTTTCCATAGTCACTCATGCTGAGTGGGCAATCAGGATTAGAGCAGCTAACAATGAAGCCAAGAGCCCGAGAAGAAACTATCATAAAAGTCAAGAGTGTTGTTTTCTAAAAACATAAAACCTGGCACTAAGGAGGCTGAGGCAGGAAGTTGGGACTGTGAATCCAAAGCCAGCCTGGTTTATAAAGCAAGATCCTGTTTCAAAACAACAGTGACAGAAACTGGGTAAAAACAAACTAGGGCCTAATCTAAGATGAAATTAAAATGGAGATATAATTAGTACATAGATCAGCACATAATAACATTTGCTGTGCAAGCATGAGGACCTGAGTTTGAATCCCTGGCACCCATGTCCAGGCATGGATGCACACACCAGTAATGTGACCCTAGCATCCTGTAGAAACAGGAGGCTCAATGGGATTTGCTGCCTGTCCACATTGATTCATGTTTGCTGATAGACACTGCTTCAAGGGAATAAGATATAAAATGATAGAGTAAGACACTTGACATATTCCAGCCTGTTTGTGCACACACATGTGCACATATACCACACACACGCACACACCACACCACTTCCACCACCAACAGTACTGAGCCTGGTATGGTAGTGAATTCTTATCATTGCAACACTTAGGAGACAGGAGCACTAAGATATAGAGGTCAAGGCCAGCCTGAGCTACATAACAAGACTGTTTTAAAAGCAAAATGGCGCTGAGAGTAGATCTTTACCCTTCCATCTCTTTCTGAGTGGCTGGGACATCACCTTCTAGGGGTGACATTCTCCAAGACCTCCTGGCGACTGTGGCCATGTGTCTTGGGCCCACAGATAATACCCTTGGCAGGTAGTCCTCGAGATCTTTGACAGTTGCTCATTTACTGTCCCACCCTGAATATCATCAACTGCCACAAATGTCCAGACTTAGCTCTGTTGGCCTGAAACTCTCCTCTCGGTGGCTGCCATCTTCTTCTGATCTCTGCGATCTCTCTTGTTTCTAGAGAGACTCATAGTATATTTTACAGACAGCCCAGCATTTCCAGGTTACTTTACACTTTCAATCCTGTTTGCAGAGGTCATTTGGGTATGACCAAAAAGTAATATCTGTTAAGTGTTTTCATTGATTTTCCAAGAGCTACTTAGGGAATGTATAGTTTCTGTTATAACCAACAGAGAAGAACTGAGGGACAGCAACATGTGGGTTACACGTTCAAATGTGACCCATGATAATTTAGAGTCACAAGCACGGATTTAGATTTGCCTTTAAATCAGTACGATGGTGGGGTCTGAGAAGGCTGACAAGATTGTCAAGATCCCATTCCCTAACTCCACAGGGAACACATACATACATGTGTGTACATATGCCTATGTTTCTGTCCTGTGTGTTTGAGTGAGTGGTTGCTGTTCCTCAGCTCCTGTGGAGGTCTCTTCAGAGCACCAGCACGCACCTGTTCTGGTCAGTGAAGGTTGTTGGAGTCAAGCTCAGAATGAAGCTCACATACCTCCCTTTACATGGCTTCCTTCCTGAAGGCTACTTTACTAGCGATTCTCCTCTATTCTAGGAGAGAAAGCAGGTCTCTTTCAAGGGAACAAGTGATTAAATGTCTCATTAAAATTGTCTCCAAGTACTTTTCCCTTAGATAGAGGCAAGGAACACGACATATACTGTTATGTATATATAATATATATTATATATATTATAGACATATATACACTATGGTGTCAAAACATATGTCTTCAATTTAGTGGAAATTTTTTGGTGTAGGAAAATGTGTTTCAATATTTGGTATGCTTGCTGAACATAAGAATTTTTAAGGAAGCAGTTAGTAATGAGGAAGGAAGACATTAAATGAGTAAAATTATGTTCTAGTAAAAGTCATAATTTCTGCAAATATGTACACATACATGTGTGTACATATGCCTATGTCCATGTGTTCACAGATACAGAAAACATTCAGATAGTACTGAGTATCATGCTTAGGTGAGGATATATTATTTATTTGTTTTTCAAAGATTTATTTTATTCTTAATTGTATGTGTGTGTGCACATGTGTGCATGCCCCTGTGTGTGTGTGTATGTGTATGTGTGTGTGTGTGTGTGTGTGTGTGTGTGTGTGTGTGTGTGTGTGTACATTTGACTATGAGTGCCAGCTAAGGCTAAGGCCTCAAATTCCCCTGGAGCTGGGGTTATAGGCAATTTTGAACCATCTGGCCTAGGTGATAAGAACTGAACTCAAGTCCTTTGCAAGAGCAATAGGTACTTTTAGCCTCTGAGCCACCTCTCTAGCCCCTAATAATGGTATTTTAAATCAGAATAAAAACTTTCAGTGACTCAAAATCATATAGTATATACATAGGATTAATGCAAAATATAAATAATTATCCAAATCTATGTTCAATGTGGGCTATGTACACATATGGGCTAGTAATATTCATATTGTTTTAGTTGTAAATATGAATATATATCAATGTGCTCATAAAACACATGTGGTAAAATATACCACTACACGTGTGTTCATTGCACTCATATGTCAATATATTGCACTATATCTAGTATGTGCTTATATGTATATACTAAGATATCATACTAGAGTCTTTGGGATGCTAATGAAGTTGGTGGTGGTGGTGTTCAGCCTCCCATGATGCCTCTGGTGCCTCAGGTTGCATCCTGGAGTTTCTAGGCTTTGCTTGCAGGACCTTCCTTTTGGCTCATTGCACTCCAAGTCTTCTCTTTCTGTGTGGTTGTTCACATTAATGATGCTTCCCTCTGCTGGGTACAACCTCCCCTTCTTCTGGAACCAATGTTCCTATGCAGGGAAGCCATTAGTAACAACCCTCCTCCTTGTCCGTGGAAGTTAACCGAATCTGTGTATGAATCAGGGAGCTTTCTTGTCCTGAGATGCATTCCTGAGATGCCCTGTTTATCCCTTTGTTGTGCTTTGCAGAGCTCAGCAGTTCTTTTCCTTTGTGAGGACACTCAAGAAAATACATCCTCTGGACACTGACTGATGTCTTGAAGCAATAGGAGAGGGCCACCCCATCATGAAGACCAGGCCTCTTTGTTGGAAGGCAGAGCCATGGCTTGGGACTCATAAACAGAGTCCCTGACAGTGCTACCCACTGGGATTTTTGTTTGGTTTTGTCAGCTTTGTGTAGAGGCCATACTGTTGCCATCTGTTGATGCACCTCTCTTTTCTTCTTTTAACTTGTCTTTTAAAATTTCAGTGACATTAGTATCACTCCTCTCTGTCCCTCCCTCCCTCCCTCCCTCCCTCGATCCGTCCCTCCCTCCCTCCCCCCCTCTCTCTCTCCCTCTCTCTCTCTCTCTCTCTCTCACACACACACACACACACACACACACACACACACGCACACACACACGTACAGGTGTTTAAATGTAGGAAATGTTTACTTTAAACAAAATTCAGTGCCTTCACTCACACTCACAGACAAATACATACAATAAGAACACAGAGGCTAGTCATGTCATCATGCTCCTAGCTCTCTGTCATACATGTTAGCATAGATATCCTGTAGATGTAGTTTGTATAGTATCTGTAGAAATTTATGAACAGAGGTAGAATTCATAAGCCGCCAAGTTTAACTGGTTTTGATCAGTCTCCAAAATTTCTGTGTCAGTTTCTGTTGCCACCCACCGTGTGTTTGAATGCCTTTCCCCACATGTTAGCCAGGACATCTTTCAGCTGCCTCTTCTTATTGATGGCAGAGCGAGGGGCTGTAAATTCTGTACTCTTACTTAGTTTTCTCTTCCATCACCAAGGTTGACTATGAATGTCTTCTGTTTCATAGTTTCACTCTGTGCTTATCTTGTGTGTGTGTGTGTGCATCAGAAGTCAATCTAGGGGCCGGAGAAGCCTCAGTAAAGTGCTTGCTTTTCAAGAATGAGGGTTTGTTCCCCATTCCCCAAACCTGTGAAAACAACAACAACAACAACAACAACCCAATCAGTACAAGCTGGGTGTGGTCACAGGGCCTTGTCATTCTAGCTAGGGGTTACAGATCTTGAGTCTCCATGGCCACAGGCTAGCCTAACTAGGGAGCCCCAGACCAATGAGAGACACTATCTCAAAAAACAAGGAATGGCCTCTGAGGTTGTCTGCCCTTCACACTTGTTTGCACTAGGACCAACAACACACGTGGAGAGCCCATCTAAACAAACACAAAATTCTTTCTGACCAATCACACAGGACTTCTTTTTTGTTCTGTTTTGTTTTGTTTTTGATAAAACCAGATTACATTGAAATGCCTAGCATTTCAAACCAGTTTAAAAACGACATCTTCTTAGACCATGAGTGTGTGTGTAGTGAAATGAGCAGAGTCACTGTGGGTGAGGAGGACACCTAGTTCTCTTCTGTGACAGCATTATTGTTCTGATTTACCTGCATGGCAAATCACAACGGTAAGGGAAGCCATGGGACCCTGATGGCATGAGGGAAAGAAAACACCATCATGCTTATTTCAAATATTACAGATAAAGCTGGCATTTCAGTTCTAAGAGCAGCTGTAAAAACAACCAAAAAAAAAAAAAAAACCAAAAAACCAAAACAAACAAACGAAAAACCCCACCAAACCCCACAGGAGTACAGGTCATTTTTTTTCCTCTAAGGTAATGAGAAACAATTTCAAACACTTCAAAATTGTGTTCCCTTCCCCAGCATCTTTTCTGTTCCAAAGAAAGCTAGCAAGATAGTTTGCTCAGGTATAGAAAGAAGGGCCAAATTGAAAGAGAGCTCGCCCGCATAGTAATTGTTCTTCAGTCATAGTCCAAAGTAAGTAAAAGCAGCAAAGGTGGAAAGGTACAGCATCCAAAGGCAGATTACACACCTACTTGGATGGCTACTAATGAACATATATGTTCATCTTTACATACTACATCCTCTCGTAGGCTGATTCTCTGTGAAGTTAGCTTTCAGAGAGATATGCTTCTCACTTGCTCAAGTGAGAAACATGATTTAAATTCACCCCCAAATTTCTTTAAACACACCCCAAATCCTACTTAATAAGTTGTAGATACCTTTGAGGAAAGCAGGGGTTATTACAACCATATGCTTTACATAGTTTGGACTGTTGGAATTGCAACAAGGTTAAGGAAAGCCTATAACTCAACCCCCAAGGGGCTTCACCACCACGTTCCAGGGACTGTGTCTCCTCTTCCCCCCAGCCCTCCCCTGCCATCCCCATAGCAGGCAGAACTCCAGGATGCCCTGCTGGCTCTCACTGTCCTTGCTTTTTCTAGGTCAACATCTGAGTGTCATTTAATATAAGTTCATCGTGAGGCCCAAGGGCAACTCAGAGTGAGAGGCCGAACACAGGGCCAAGCTTCTGTCAATGCGCTTCAGTCTGAGTTCTTCTGCCTGCAACATTCTTCTTTTTGTTTGCACCTCACATCCTAAATGCTGGCCTGGTGCCTACGCTCCCACAGCAAGGCAGACCCCACCCACATTCTAATTCACTGTGAGCCCACTCTGGCTGCTAGCCAGAGGTCAGGGGAGTGAATCCCATGTAGAAACTTAGGGATGGCAGGAATGCTCTAAGAAGTTGAACAAGACCATGTGTTGGCACCATTTTCCTCATGGCTGGGAAGAACCAAGAGCTAAATGCCCTATGTGTCTGTTTCGGTTTATATCCTGACTAGGGCATCTCGGACATAGGAACCTCATTCTCTATTTTAAGCCATTCTCGAGGATATCAGAGTGGGTCACAACTCAGATTATAAACCCGTGTCTGCCACCATCCCTAAGAATTTCCTTCCAAAAACCATTATCCGATTAAAACATAAAAGATACTTATACCACAAAGAAGTAGGAAATTAAAAAGAGGGAAAATCGATGTATTTCCTTTATTTCTGGGCTATTCTACACAAACCACAAAGTCACATGAGAATCAACAGGATGTCTTTCTTCTACAGTAGCTTTTGAACCACAGGGTCCCATAGTGAGTAGAAGACTCAGCTACATCCTATGTGTTCTAATGAGTCCTGTTCTACGGGTAGAGAGATTTAAAGGAAGACAAGCCTCTCTGTGAACAGCCTGGGGCTGGTGTACTTGGCTGCAAGCCCAGCAGGTCAGTAGCCTCATGCTGTGCATTTTGTAGCTGCAGTTAGCATGTGCCTGGCCAGTGGCCAGTGAGAAGCCTGAGCATTTCCTGACCAGGTCTCATGAGAGCACGGCCTTTCCGGCACTGTGTCATTGGGATTGAACTCTGGTAGGCTGTTCACAGTGATTGCCTCCTTATGCTGTACAGAATTTGAAGATAGAGGTGATTTTGAACAGTGTAGTTCTCTCCGAAGGAGATGGATGTTAAAGGACAGGGTAGGGTGCTAAGGAAATAGCACTGTTGATAAAGTGATTACTGCGCAAGACTAGAACTGAGTCCACACCCTCAGAACATGTCACAGCAGTAATCCCAGAACTGAGGAAGCAGATCCCCTGGGTCTTGCTAACCAGTCAGTCCGGATGACTTGGTGAGCTCCGGGGTTAATGATATACCCTGTATCATGCAAACTAAAGTAGCCAATGATTGAAGAAGACACTTCTTCACATGCATGTGCTTCCACCACCACACATATGTGCACACACACACAAACACATGCATACACAGAAATAAACACATGCACATATATGCTGCACACATATGCTCTACACACAAAGAATGAAGAAAATATTTTGGAGAAGGAGAAGAAATAACTTATAGAAAGCAAGGGAAGGAAATAGGAAGAAGAGGGCTGAGAAGAGAGATGTCCATTTCTGTATCCTGGAAGATTTAAAAGGCAAAGGTCTTCAGGAGCTTAGTTCAGATCTCAGCACCACAAAATGATGGTGGGTGTTGGAACCAGAACCTGTAACCCTGTGTTTGGGATGAGGGAGACAGGTGGATCTTAGGTCTCAGTGGCCAGTCACTCTAGCCAAAATGGTAAGTCCTTGGTCTACTGAGAGTCCATGTCTCAAATTGATGTAGAGAAGCCATTGTACAAAGGCATCCCGACACCAACATCTGGCCTCCACACTTGGCCACGAGGGTGAGCATACCACTCTCCACACCTCAAACTCTGAGTGGAGATAATACTGCTAATTGCCTAGTGTTGACTTGCACTCAACACATGATCCTTCATTAACGCACCAGGCTCCTGTTTAAACAGAATATAGTTTTTATTGTTGAAGGTAAAATGTAGAAATGGATCAACCTGATTTAACGTCCCTAGTGTGAGCTCAGAAGGAAGAGGAGTGGAAACTGGCATTTGCGAGAGTGGAAGGCTCTCGGCCCCGTAGAGAAAGGCCCCTGCCATCCTAAACACACAAACCTGGTAATGGATGACATTTAGCAGTTATTTACATAGTTCTTACAGAAAGGTTATGTCAAAACCCAGTGTATATAACACTCGGAATCCCACTCCTGTAATATTGCCAGCTTCTCCTATCAGCTGGATTTGGAAGCTTTGCCTCATTGAAGAGGATATTCTGAACGAGCTGAATAGTCAGAATGTCCTGATCATGTGGTTCAACATTTTAAAAAGTTGTGAAAGGGGATGTGACGATGATGACGATATCACCACCACCACCACCACCACCACCACCACCACCACCACCACCACCACCACCACCACCACCATCATCACTTGGTTCGATTACAAGGGATACCTGAGCCTTATGCCTCTGCATTGGGCCTCAAAGAGAATGTTCAGCATTTCATGATCCAATGTGTAACTCTAACTGATGCAAGGGGCCATGTTGGTGATACAGGTAGTTAATTGGCCCAGGCCTTAATCTGCTTTAAAAGGAGGCCCATTCTAATGTAGCAGGGGAGCAGCACACTATCAGATGCAAACATGACCACGATGTCATCTGGGGACGGACATTCCACCAACTCATTGCCTCTCTAATCATACAAGTTTGCAGGTTAACTATTTTGGACATGTTCGATTTCTACAAACACGTTAGATTTTTAAGTAGGAGTCCTTACCTTTTTAAATATACTAACCATGACTTCTGATTCAGTCTCAACCATATTATGCGATTTTTACATCAGTAACAGGAAAACTAACTGTGGTGACAGTATTCTTCTATACAGTGCTACCGTATAGTCCTCCTGTTCAGCGCTCCTGTTCAGTGCTCCCGTACAGTGCTCCCCAATGCCAGACACATTATGTGCTCATGTCTACCCCCAGCTTCTCACTTGTCTTTAGCTTTTCACTAAGTCTTGTCAGGATGTCCCAAATCTCAGCATCTAGCTACATCAGGTTGTGAAATATAGTAAGCAAGAACACCATGGTGGTTCAAAGTTAAGATGCTTGTGGCCGAGGCTTATCTTCTGAGTGGCACAATTGCTGGCATTGGTGTTCTGGGTTTTTATTTTATTTTATTTTATTTTATGAGTGTTCCTTCATGTCTTATGTGTACCACATCTATGCCTGGTGACCATGGAGGTTGTCATAAGAAAGATAATTGGTCCAGGAATCTAATATGCTTTTAAGAGGCGGCCCATTCTAATGCAGCAGGTGATCAGCACAGTATCAGATGCAAACTTGGCCGTGATGCCTTCAACTGGAGTTCTGTACAGTTTCAAGCCAGTACATGGGTGCTGGGGACTGAACCTCATCAAGAGAGGCCAGTACTCTTAACCACTGACTCATCTCTTCAGTTGTAGTATTAATTCTCAATGCACTGAATGTATACCTTGTCAGCAGTGTGACTTCAAGGCCATGCCTGTCATTACTTACAAAACTGTAGTGGAGTGGTGTCCCTAGTAATTTTGTGTGTTGATAAAGTATTGTAGATGTTTGGAAAGCATTCAGTGTGGGGGCGGGAGCAGGGAGGGATGTTGGGTATCTTGGTCCACTGTTCTCCATCTTATTCCCTTGAGAAAGGGTTTCCACTACTGAGCCTGGAACAGCCAGGAAACCCTAGCAATCCCCACTCTGTACTGTTAGGAAATGACTGTCACATGTCATTCTTCTGTCTTAGCACTCTCCCAGTATAAGGGATCACTGCTATATTTTACAATTATTGGTAGCCTATGTTCACCAGTTTCATCATTAAATAGTTATATAAAGATCCCTTCCTTAGGCCGGGGAGATATCTGGTAAGTGAAGTGCCTATCTCACAAGCACAAGGGCACGAGTTCAATACCAGTGCCTGCATGAGATAGACCAGGAGTGGGGATGCACATTACTAATCCCAACACTGGGGAGCTGGAGGTGGGCAGGCCCCTGGGGATCTCTAGCCATCCAGCCTCATATATTTGGTGAACTCCAGACCAAAAGGGGACCCTGTCTCAAAAAGACAAGATGCTTCTGAGGAACAACAGCCTAGATTGCTCTCCTACCAATGTGCACGCATGCTCTCATGAGTATACACACACACACCACATATATACATACCACATACACACATACACACACCACATATATACATACCATATACACACACCACATATATACATACCACATACACACACCACATATACACACACCATGTACACACATATACCACACACATATACATATCCCATACACACATACGCACACACACCACATACAGATATACACACATATACAGACCACACACAAATATATACACACACTATACCCATACACACAACCAACTAATACATGCATACATACATACATAACACACCACATGTACACATACACACCACACACAAACATACCACATATACACACACACACCACACACAAACATACCACATATATACACACACACCACACACACTATATACACATATATACACCACACATACACACACCACCCACACACACACACAAATCCAAATGCCAAATGCCTTACTTTCCATGTTTGACATGAGGAATGGAAATTAAGTGTGTGTGTGTGTGTGTGTGTGTGTGTGTGTGTGTGTATGTATGTATATATATGCTCATTTCCTTTTTATGAAAACCCATAGGGAAATTTAATTCTTTCATTGTGTTTTCATTGTTGACTTTTCTCCTTTGACAGACACATGATCTGAATCAAATGCTTAAAAACTCACTTAGATGCTACCTAGGGTTATTAAATCACTGGGCCAACTGATTAAGGACTCCAGTTTTGGTTGTCCATTTATACACAGTGGAACCAAGGCCCATAGACTGGTTAAATGCAGATCCTAAGTAGCATGGTTAGGTGGGAAACTATTCAGCCTAGTTCCGAAGCTCTTACCTTGGAGAACTGATCTGCTATCCTGACAGCAAGCACCACACCAGCAGTAAGGTGCAGTGTTAGTCTAAGTATGATAATGACCAGGGTTCTGTGTGTAAGAAACCGAGGATGAGTAGTGTAGTCCTGTATCTCACAAAGTATTAAAATCCAGTCACTATTAATACTGTTTGCACATTTATACCCACTGGAGCGAGATGTGAAGGGATACAGATGTCCATGGACTGCCACCAGTTCCCCAGCTGGTTTCTGGCGTGCCTCATCACATCTCACCTGTCCTGTTCCACATCCTCCTGAGGCTCTGCCCTTAATATCAGAGTCAGATCAGCTCTTTGTAGAGCCAAAGCTAAGATTCCACTTTGAGAGCTGTGATACTTTGGGCATTGGCTTTGTGCAGTGTTTGTTTCTAAACATCTCTGGTTAAGATGAAACTCAAGCCTCCTCAAGACTCGTCCTCCTAGCTCTGGGCTGTGTTTGCAATCCCGAGTTCTTTGGCAGCTGCTTCTGAGAGCGTGTAGCAGCAGCAGTAATAATGTCAAGTCCCCAAGTAGCCGCAACCCTGCTGAGTTGCTATCCGCCGCCTATGTCTTCACGAGTACTGCACTCGGCAGAGGCCCATCCGCTGTGTCTGTTGCTGGGCTCAGGGCATACAATAGTGGCCAAGCACATGCCAGGTGCTTGCTGAGCACTTCATTAAGTGAATGAATGGTCGAGTACATGGTTCTGTGCTTAGTCTTCCTGGCTGTGTCTCCTACAACTCCCTCAAGTTGATAACAGAACTGATTTTATAGTGGATTGATGACCCTATGGATGTCAGCTTGCTGTTTGATTCCCCCTTCTGTCAGTTCATCTGGCAGAATGTCTTTTTTCCCCCACAAGTTGCTTTGAATAAAGTTTGCATCAGATGTTATATCCAAACCCTTGAATTTAAAAACGTGTTTTTTTTTTATCTTTAAAAACAAAGTGCATGCAAAAAGTACAATAATGACTAGCAATGTATGTTCCAACCTTAGCCAGATGGAAATGCCTTGAGCCTTCCTAAAAAGACAAACTCATTCCAAGTCAAAGTGCAAATCAACACATTGGAGCCTCAGTTTCCCCGTCTACAGTGACATCATGAATAACTACCCATAATGCCAGCATGGGCAGTGCATTAATAACCTGCCCACTCCTAGGGTTCAAACTTGGCTCCTTTGTCCCTACTCACTAGTCTATGATGTAAAGAGTCACCTAGGTCATCAAAGAAGGAGCCAAGGAAGCATGGGCTTGAGGCAAGAGAACAAGGAGCACTTTATAGAGGGATTGAATTATGAAAGAACCCTCCAGACTGTTTAGTCTCTGATTGCCCAGACTAACAGCTCTA
Organism: Rattus norvegicus; assembly: GCF_021556685.1. Classification (NCBI taxonomy): domain Eukaryota; kingdom Metazoa; phylum Chordata; class Mammalia; order Rodentia; family Muridae; genus Rattus; species Rattus norvegicus. The sequence goes on along the minus strand of NC_141544.1, from coordinate 49,738,677 downwards.
TTATTCACATGTCCGACCACTCGGGAACCTTGTCATGAGTCCATTCATAAATTAAAATGCTATTTACAGAACTTGCAAAACTAAGGAGTGTGGGTTACCCTAACTGCCTAAGATAAGAAGCTGTAGTTTACAGTTGTTACTTATTAGACACGTGGACGTGTTGAGTGCTACACTGGAATCCACGGTCCTGCATATCCACGCCAGCGGCAGCTGAGAGGAGAACAAGAGTGTCCGTCGAGCACCATGTGTAAAAACGTTAGTGGATATGCCAAACACAAAGCCCTCTCATGGTTTTCACACTGCAGCACGCCTTAAATGTTGCCAACCAAAAATAGTTTTCACTGTTTAAAGTTGTGTTGACTGAATTAGATGAATCACATTTGCTGAATGACAAATGAACCATGCTTTGCATTCAGCGTGCTGAGAAAATCTGAGTGGCTAAGGTACCCTTTGCCAGCCTTCCTGTAGCTCATATTCTCCTGGGCTGTGTTCATGGATCACTACACACTCTTTGGGGGCGGCGGGGGGATGGCTTAAGAAAAAACACACATGCAAGGCACCAGCCACTCATTATTGCCTTTGCTCTGTCATCTTTTTCTTCCCAGTTCCTCCTTTTATCCAACCCTTTGAGTTCCCAAGATTCTCTATCGGTCAGCGGGTCTTCATCCCATGTGTGGTGGTCTCGGGGGACTTACCCATCACCATCACCTGGCAGAAGGATGGCCGGCCGATTCCAGCAAGCCTCGGTGTAACCATCGACAACATCGACTTCACCAGCTCCCTGAGGATCTCCAACCTCTCACTGATGCACAATGGGAATTACACCTGTATCGCACGGAACGAGGCGGCCGCCGTGGAACACCAGAGCCAGCTGATTGTAAGAGGTGCGTGGACAGATGTACCCCACGTGTTCAGGCATAGCTTGAAATTCTGAGGAAGGAATCGGGAACAGAAATTCACTATCCCCCCCCCCAACACACACACACACACACACACACACTCTTAAAAAGAATCACAGCTATAGAAATTAAGAATGAGTTCCTCTAAACACTGAAGCAAACGTATGTTTGTCTAATCTCTACGATGTCCAACAAATTAGATGTATTTGCTTAGAAACATATGCGAGGGAAGACTGTGGGGTCTGGTGAAACTGGGCTTCTGCCGAACATGTAAGTCTTTAAGGAGAAAAATCTGTTAGTCTTGACTTTATTTTATTTTTTTGTATAAAGCTTTTAGTCACATATTATCATTTGGACTGGTGGCTGTTGAACATTTATGAGGCTGGAGATATGACACAGCAGTTAAGAGTGTGTACTGTGCTTGCAGAAGACTGAGATCTGTGACCAGCACTGGTTCAGTAACTCACAACCACAACTCTAAGTCCAGCTCTAGAAGATCAAGCCTCCGGGGCACCTGTGCTCACAGACTCCCCACGCCTCCAACCCCCACATAATTAAAAGTAAAATCTTTGAAAAATAACATTTACTGATGCCCTGCACCATAGCTTTTTCTACAGAGCTGCAGCACAGCGGTGAATTTACAGATGTAAGACTCTCTGCTCCTCCCTTCTATTTAGCGTTAAATGCATCATGGTTTGGGGAAGCTTTTGCAATGGTTTAAGTTAGGTTCGCTGCCCTAGTATCTATGGGTGATTAAAACAGAGTGGTCTAGCATGTAGAAAGCACCCGCAGTGATCTTGGTCCTCTGAAGATGTGCTGGTTATGCCTCAGGTCTTTGCTTCAGACACCAGAGTGCCGTGGTGGTTCATGCTGCAAGTGTGACAGCAGTAGTTGCCAGCTGACCCATCAAGTACAAATGCAGTGGGATTTACGATTCTCTAAGGGAGCGGTATCTGTGTGCTTTGAGGAGGTAACTCTGAGAGGAAGGTGTACTGGGATGCTGATCATTTGTCCTGTAAAACCCCAAACACCAGGGTCTCTGAGCATTATTACCTTCAGGACCATTGATGGCTGACTTCCTTGAGCAGAGGACCCCTGTCCTTCCTCAGTCTGGAGCCAAGTCCCCTCTGCACCTCTCCTCTGTTGAGGGAAACGGATGCATTTCTTCATACTCACCCACAAAGCACAGAGAATGCTGTGCACCTGGAAGTCATGGGGAGAAGTCAGCCAACTTCACACAGTTGGGAAACAATTAAAACAGAAACAATGGGCAAATAAGCAACGAACTAGATCTTCATTAAAAATGAACAGAAGACACACATGGCTACGAGAACTAGGAAACCATTCGTTTTCCCCTACATTCGAAAAGATTGAAAATAGGAACTCCCCCCTCCCAGTTTTGTCTTAGCCTCCCAATTCTTCCTCCAAGCAGAACTGCCATTGTTTGTGAAGGGCATAACAGTGCCTAGACTGTCTTCAATATAATCTATTCTGAAGGATCGAGGTCAGGAAATAAAAACAGTAGATAAAAAAGAGTTGCTGGATATACATATAGATATACATATACAAATACATATTCATATACATCTTTATCTACATCTACATATTCATATACATATATATACATACGCATATATATATATATATATATATATATTTAGTTGTTACTTGGGATTGTAAAAGCAGCAAGCACGCAGCATTATTATTTTGACCAAGACCAAGGCCGACTGAAGTAGAACTGAACTCATTCTTTAAGTTACAAAGTAGAGTATAATCTCATTAGCCATGAACTTGTTCTTCAAAACTTATCTTCTGTTGAGTATGAGGCGTATCACCAGCTGGGTGACGGAGCTCTGAGGATAGAATGAGCTTCACACACCAGCTACTGTGATGGGGAAAGTCACAGATAACACAGCGATCTGGGGCAGAATCTCAAGTGAATTGCACCACGGAGCCCACCCAGGACATTAAAGGTCACATGAGTGTGATTTCTGATCCTAGCTCAGACCATTAAATCGCCATCCTCAGAAATAGATCTATCTCCCATATCTGTGGAAAGGATTAAATTTTCCTCCAAAATCACTGATAAGTTTTGCCAAAAGTCACAATGTCACAGAGGTCTGTAAAGAAGGCCTAGCTTCCAGACAGCAGCCCATACTGTTCTCGGCCCATCTTACAATAAGATCAGGCCTCACCCCTTCATGGAGCTTACAGGTTGACTCTGTTCGTGCCCTGCATTTTGACCGTGTGATTATTTCCAAGTCTTTCTCCATCTCCCCCAGAGACTAACCAGGATGGTGAAATATACCTTTTTTTGATATTTTTTTATATTTTATATCATACCATATTTCATGACAGGTAATTGTCCTGTCATAAAATCAACTCCACTAGTTTCTAAGTGGGTGCTGGGTCTGGAGAGATGGCTCTGCAGGTAACAACACTGATTGCTTTTGCAGAAAAATGCATATGCAATTCCTAGCACTCATGCAGAGGCTCACATCTACTGGTAAGTCCTTCTCCAGAGGCTCTGATGCCCCTGTGGCCTCCACAGGCACCACATACATGCAGCCCGTAAATATGAATGTGGTCCAAAAACACACGCACATAAGCGAAAAGCAAGATCTGATGAGAAAAATATAGAACAACTCTGCAAGTATCTGATGTCAGGGTCCCTTCCAGCTGCTTTTCCTCTCATTATTTCAACAAGATAATGGCTAAAAGGAAAAGAACATACCAAAATGTGGGATACGCAGCTCGGTGAACATTCTCTTTCTCAAGGCCTTTATCCACTGCAGTCTTTCTAAACAATTTTCCCAGTGATGTTTCCAGTGTCTTTGTGTTTTACTTTCTGAAGAGAAAATAAACTATTCTTAGCTATAAATCCTTAAAACAAGTATAGATATTTGTACATCTAACACGTTTCCAAATGAATACCTTTTTAAAATTTATTTCATTGCTCCCTTCTACCGTAAGCAACCATGTACTTCGAATGCATACTTATGCAGACCCTAGAAGAGTCCCTGAGATGACAGAAACTCATCTGAATCAGTAGGACAGAGATAGAAATGGGTCAAGCAATGTGGCAAGCATCAGACCCTCCGCTGAAGAAAGAAGGTTACATCACTGAGTTTAGGGGATACAGCACTGAGTCTGAGGGGAACAAGGGAGGAGCCTGAAGTTTTAGGAAACAGCAATGTGATTGGATAAGAGCAAGAAAGACAGTGACTTTTGGAAATCCTCTTGGCTCTAAGGGAGGGAGATGGGAGAGTGCAGAAGGAGCTAATTGAGATGTGTGTGGAAGGAAGGTCAGCTGCAGGGTTGACTTTGCTTCTTGGGTCCTAAGAAAAGTCTCAAGGCCATAGGAATCTATTACTTACAGGAGTCACTGGAATGAACTGGGGAGCAAAGAGGCCTACAGCATGAGAAGCAGAGACACCTGGTGGTGGCTGCAGGAAGAACTCAGGGCAAGGGCTGTCTGCATAAGGTTCTTTGTTGCCCTTAGTGACCAGTTGTGTGCCAATCAATGTGAGAAGGCCTCATGGACACACCTCCCCAGGGGAGCAGCCAGCCCACCACGACAGTGGGGTTTTGTTTGAGCTGTCTTCCTGATGCTCCAATCCCCTCTGTTCTTTGTACAAAGTTCCTAAGGAAGGGTGCTCTCAGGATCACACCTGCTATGAGGGACAGCCATTTCCCAGGTCTGGAAACTGTGCAGCTGTGCTGAAAATCCCAGCTGAATAAATGGAATAATAACTTTTAAGTGACTTAGGACTCTCCTTGCTCACTGTCACCATTCAGAGAGAAATCCACCTTGCAAACCGGGGCCCTAGCCATTCACTGCAGGACACAAGCTGGCACTTGGTCCATGAAAGATCCGTACATTACATTGATGAAATTCATCACATGAAAGTATCAAAAACACAGCAAATTGCTCTGGGCCTTTTTCTTTAATCTTTTGCTGGAATTGAGAAGTACCTCCCTTATATGCTGTACAGTCTTGGTCTGAGATGTAGCTTGGGAAATGTCAAAATAGAATGGGTGGTTTAGAGGTCTTGAAATTGCCTGTCACTGAGAGGGTGGTTTGGGAGTCTGGGAGTGACAGGCTATTAATTACAAGAGCAAAACATACCTTGATCTCAGGGAGATTAGTGTTCTTGATATGACCACAGACTTCACAGAGGGGTGAGCCCCATCTGCCTTGATATGTAAGCCAGTTCAGGAAGAAAACGAAGGTGGGGACATGATGCTAGAACTTTCTGATGACTGACCAGGCCCACAATGCTGTATGTTCACCATCTGTGTGAGCTTGGAAACATGGCTGACTTCTGAGGCTTGGCTTTTTCATCTGCTCAACTGGCATAGTGTGAGTTACGCTATAACTTCAGGGATTATAAGGACCTAGTTACTTAAGACTCTTCCTGCTCACTGCCAGAGATAAATCCTGTCACTGTTCAGCAATAAATCCACATGGCAAACTGGGGCCTTAGCCCTTAACTACAGAATGCAAGCTGGCACTTGGTTCATGCGGGATCCAAACATCAAGTTGGTGAAATTCACCACATGAAAATAGATAAAGTTTTGGCTGGAGCACGTGGTTGGAGCCTGTGGTTACTGGAAGAGCCCCCAGCTCCCCTACTGGTAGTAAATGTCCTGAATGTAATCAAGATGGCACCCAAGTCCCTGCACTTGGATTCTCTTCTCACGGGGTACAGAACCTGATCTGGGAGACAGGCAGTTAGAAAAGCCATACCAAACAGGTATAAGAAAAGTGGGGTTTGGAGAGGGTTCAGAGAAGGTATCAATCTCCACTGAAGCCTCAGGAAAGGTGCCCAGTTAAATTATCTTTCAGCTGAAGCAGAAGAAGTGACAAATAGGAATGCATCCAAAAGAGGCACAGAGGGGAAGATGAAGACCCAAGCAAGACCATCCTGAGAACTAGCGAGCAGGAAGAGCTTGGAATGGCTTCAAAAAGCCGCAAGGAACAGAGTGAGGGGAGGTTGCTGAGGCCTTTCCAAGCAGTGTAGGAATCTGATCATGGCCAAGGGCCCGGGAGCATGTGATGGTTTTCCAAGCATCCCTAACATCACTGGGTGGAGAAGAGATTCACATGGAGCACTGGTAACGGAAATGCCACCAGACATAAATGACAAATGGAGAGCATTTGAGATAAGAGACAATGTGACCCTCACCCTACCTAGCTTTGTTTCTCTTGAGAGCAGAGTGCAGTCAGAACTGGTTGCAAATCACATAGTCTGGATGCCAATCCTGTATTCCAGAGTAAGAGGAAAGATTAAGTTCCAAGGAAGCAGAAAGCAGTAAAAGTTGCTTCAATACGGAGCTGCCACTGTGGACACCTACAGCTCCTTCATACCTGGCTTTCTAAGGAGCCATTGGAACAATGGTTGTTAAAGTAAGACTCCTGGGCTGGGGGGCCTCAGGATCACCTGGAAGCTCATAAAACAGGCAAGTGCAGTCATAACTCCGTGTGATGGGAAGTGTTAAGGTGCGGCTTAGTTCTGTGCTCACTAATGTCTATTTTCTTCCATGTTCTCTCAAGTAGCATTGTACGTAAATAGTGGATAAAACTGAACCATTAGATATTCTCTTTCCCATAAAAACTCAGAAGCCTGCTCATTTGTGCCTTGGGTTTTTATGAAAGCATGGACCAATATGGGAATAGAAGAGGGGATTCTATTACAAGGGAGAAAAGCATACTTAGAGAACTCACAGGATATCCCTGCCAGCATCTGAAAAATTCTTGAGTAATAACTTAGAATTATTCTACCAATCCAGGGACCATTTCCATTCATAACTATATTATAATTACCATGTGTTAGTATTCCATATAGACATCTTTGATGAATTTTTGAGCATAATTTTTTTTAACTTAGAGCCAAATTGAGGGGTCATGGATGAGCAGTAACTAGAGACATGTAACTGGCTGTCTCATCCAGTAAAGCAACATCTCTTCCTCTTGGCAGAATTAGCTGCAGATTTGCCTCTCACGCTGTGGACAATGAGTCTAGTACAATGCTTAAAGTTTGAATCTACCCTGATGGTTGTTGACCATCTTTACTAGAAAATTTGAGATGGCATGGGGATACATATTGTGGAACACCCATCATCCTGGAGTTTGGGAGAAAGAAGTAGGAGGGTTAAAAAATTCACAGCCAACTTGGGCTAGATAGCAAGACTTTGTCTCACAAAAGCTAGCATCAGAAGCTGGAGAGATGGCTGAGCAGTTAAGAAGATTGGTTGCTCTTCCAAAAGACCCAAGTTCAATTCACAGCACCTGCAGGACAGCTCACAATCATCTGTAATTCCAATTCCAGGAATCCCATGTCCTCTACTGATGCCCTTGGCCAGTGCACGCACAGCATGCAAGCAAAATGCCCACACATATAAAATTTTAAAACTTAAGCTTCTTTAAAAGGGAAGGGAAGAAGAAAGGGAGAGGGGAGGAAAGACAGAGGAAGGATGGAGGAATGAAAGATGGCAGAGGAAGGGTAAGAAGAAAGAAGAAGGAAGGGAAGAAACACTAGCCCTGGCATAATCTCTTATTTTCCTAGGAATATCTCCTGACCTTAAGGCACTCAACTTTTATTAATTTATTCCAAGAATATACGTACCCGACTGAATGCATTATTCTCAAAATATGATTTACCTGAAGTGAAATCTTTGGGCAGTTTACAAATGTCCCAGATCTGTTTGCTGAATGTAGCGTTTACATCAAAGCCTGGCATCGTTTGTTTCTCCCAACAAAGTGCTGAAAGTTCTGAATCTCGCTCATTTTCTCCCCATGGCAGTCCTGTGAAATGGGTACCACAGTTATCCCTAATTTGTATGTTGGGAAGCCGAGTCACTTTGTAACACACAGAAAAGGTCAAATGCACAAATCAGCAGAACCCAAGACTGAGGTGCTCCTCTGGGCTGTGTTCTTTCCTCAGCTCTGCGACCTTTTCACATGTGGTGTTTTCTACAGAAAGCTGGATGAGAAAATGGAAACACCAGCCTGAGTTCCATCTCCAGCTGCTTGTCTAGTCTCGATAGATTCCCCTCATTCTTGGTTACCTGTTGGCCCATCCGATCTTCACGGGGGCTTGTATCATTTCAACGTGCTTCTAAGCTGCTTATTTCAGTGAGATCCTGGGCACACTCTCAGACTATGATATGTGCTAGCTAGACATGTCCCATCTGTCTGCAGCACCAAGGTTCATGCGTGCATCTCAACATTAGAAACTACAGAATCAAAAATAAGTAAGATTGATTTTCCCAGATGTGGGAAGGAAGGGAGCACCATTTGGATGTTGCATGTTTACTCTTAGTGATGCATGGCTGTCTCACTGAGAGTCCATCTCATGGGTAACCCAGTCTGCTTGAGATGCACTGAGATTAGGCCACTGTCAGATACCACCATTTCTAGAAGACTGGTGACCTGTTCATTAACACTCAAACTCTACAACTAGTTTATCACGAAGCCATGTGCTATAAGTGGACAGTTGAGTATGCTACAGGTCTAATTAGAGATCCTTTCATCTTCTGCTAGAAGAAATTCACCAAGACTTTGAATAGTTCTTAACCAAGAAAATGTTCATCCTTTATAAGTACGATTCTGGGGACAACATATATTTTACCTCTTCTTTTACATAGTGGCTGTGATTCTATTCTGTATGTAGTGAATTCCTGACAAGATTGGGTACTACATGCCCACATATCTATGAAAGGGCAATTTCCCTACTAAAAAAATGAAATTCCTACTAAAATGATATGTGTAGAAGACCCACCAGCACCTAAACTGTTTCTCCCCTTTATCCTGAGCCGCAAGCATAGCTATTGTCTTGGTATTGGTGTGAAACATTCTCTTACTTGAAGGTTTATGGAGATAATTGTTTTATAAGATCACAACTTTAAATCAGTGACCCTGTCTGAATGACAACATTTCTCTTTTCAGTTCCCCCTAAGTTCGTGGTCCAGCCCCGGGACCAGGATGGGATCTATGGCAAAGCAGTGATTCTCAATTGCTCTGCAGAGGGTTATCCTGTGCCTACAATTGTGTGGAAATTCTCAAAAGGTATGAAGATGCTCAAATTGTTTGTTGCATGCTAAACATACAGTATGTTGTCAACAATATTTGTCCTTTTAGAGATAATTGAAAGTAGATATGTTATCCTCCCTCACCCTAAGCTATCTCATATACACTCCAGTAGATAATGAAGGACTTATAATTCCAATCATGAAAGTCCCCTAACATGTCCTTGGAAAGACTGATTTCAGCCTCTGGAGAATGCTACCTTCCTGTCTACATTGTGACCGTGGTTCTGTTGGGCTCCTGAAAACACAAATAGAAGGAGGAAGGCACCAGTGTTGGAATTATTCACTGATGGGAGTTATTCCTTAGTACCTGGCACCTTGTGCTTTTCGGGGCTAGAGTTAAAATATTTGACTTTTTTAAAGATATATCTGGATAATATAGAGTGCTACATATGATCACCCATGGGTGCTGCTTTCAACAGCAGTCCCGAGATGGTGGCTAGGGTCCCTGCTAACACACCATGCCTCCTCTTCAAGAGAGTGACAACTCATCCCATTTGTAGATTATAGGCATTTGTTAAATTACAATATATGACTCGGAAACCAATGGTAATACCATTTTAGACACCAGAAAAATAATTTCCGTTCATGACACTGTCTTCTCCAGTCCCCAAGGTCTGTTCGAAATTAGGAAACTCTATTCCCATTCAGTAACTCATTCATCCAATCATTAAGAGCTATGCATCTACTGAGGGAGATGAACCAGCCCATTGACCAATCATGCTCTTCCCCAATGGTAAAGATGTGTCATTCATAGTCATCATCATGTGTAGGTTTGTTTCCCTGCTCCCTTAACCACAATTTGTGTTCTAGCCTTTTCTCTTTACAGTAAAAGTATTTTCTTCCTATGCAAACAACCACAATAGAAGGCAAAGTAAGTGGTGGACTTGGCACCATCTTCCTGGTGTAGACTGGCTGAGAGAGCAAAGGGGCTCTCGACAGAGACTGGGAGAGCAAGAGAGCTAATTTAAAAAAAAGAACAAACCTTTCTTGCTGTAGCTCTTCCTCAACCTGTGGGAGTCAACCTCATTGAAAGATAAAAACTACTACTTTGAATCTCTTCCCGAGACTTATTTTAAGCTCTATCTAGAGCCCCCACTTTGTGTTATTATATTAAAATGGACAAACAGAACAGATTTAGTTTAGCTCCTATCCACAACATATTTGATAGTGTGAGCATTTTCTGTGACATTTACCATCAAAATTACTTTTGATGTTGCTGCTAGATGAATTCTCTGTTCCACCCTAACGCTGTCTCCAGGCTTTTGCCCTTGTGAGCACCCCTGCTACAGAGCACTATTCATCCAGCTCACTGAGCATCTGAGTAATTATTTTCTGCAGTTCAGATAATGTTTCCTAACAGTGAGCCAGCATGACTCCATGGAAGGCTCTTAGTCTGTCTTACCTGAGGGGACTCTGCTCCCTACGGGCATGTGTCTCTGCTCTCAGTAGACAAGATCTCTATCATCACACTCTTACAAGTGAAAACTAACTTTCGTATTTAAATTACTAATACTGTTTAAAATATTTCATTCCTTGTTAGCTGACATTTCTGCTCCCCATCTGGGGACTTTCTGAGACCTGTTGTTCCTTTACCCATCTATGTGTCTTACCTGTTTGCGAACGCACCTTGTATCATCCCGTATTTGTTAAGGATGGTACCCACATTTTATCTTTACCCGTCACTGATACTCACATTAAATCATAGTAGCTTTTTCACCTATAAATTTTACATGGAAATTCAGATTATTGGTGGGGGAGAAAAGAAACTGTGACAAGTCTTAAAGGTGTGAAATATCTCACAAACAACAGGATGATTAAAAACAAAAAACAAAAAAAGAACCCAATATAATAAAAAAAAAAACAAAGAAAAGATTGTCGATACTTTTAGCCGGGGCTGTCAGGCAATTTCCCATTAGCAGATATGCAGGTGGTATGATTTCTAATATCTGATCACCTCTGGCTTGTAATCATGATTTTCCCATTAACAATATGTTATGGATCTCTTTTATGGCACCAAATATTGATATTTTATATGCCTTTTTGACATGTCTATGTAGAGTTTTTATTAACATATCAGCAGGGATGGTTAATCACTGCCAGAGTTCAGATAATGTTTACAGGCTAGATGTGGTAGTGCACACCCTCTAATCCCAGTACTTTGGAGGCAGAGGAGGGCAGATCTCTGAGTCCAAGGCTAGCCTTGTCTACAGAATGAGTTTCAAGACTAGCCTGGTCTACAGAATGAGTTTCAAGGCTTGCCTGGTCTACAGAGTGAGTTTCAAGGCTAGCCTGGTCTACAGAGTGAGTTTCAAGGCTAGCCTAGTCTACAGAATGAGTTTCAAGGCTAGCCTGGTCTACAGAGTGAGTTCCAGGACAGTTAGAGCTACATGAAGAAACTGTCCTGAAGAATGAAAAGAGAGAGAAAGAAAAATGTTTACAAAGATAAGGGTTGTTCTTCCTTTTATGTAGATATCCCAGTGCTAGAGTCCTATTTTGCTTTTGATTGATGGGTGATGTCACACATGTAGTATACAATATGTGCTCTTTGGACTTATATGCGTTGTCATGGTCATATTAGAGGAACTGGCATATTGCCCACTCTTTCTTTGTAGTAAGAACACTCAAAAGTCCTTTCTCCGAGTTGCTCTGAAATACATGGTAGATTGTTGCTATGGATTCACCCTGCAGTGAAACTGAAAGCCAAATGTATTTTTCCTTTCTACTCACATCTGCAATCCGTTGTCCAGCCTTGCCCTAGCCTCCCTCGCAAGCCTCCGATGCCCACCACTCTTACTTTCCTTTTCTACTAAGCCAGCTGTTTTATATTCCACAACTAGATGAAGTCCTAGGACACTCTCCTGGTCCATCTATGTTCGCTTGACATGATGTCCTCTGGTCATATCTACATTAGCATAAATGACAAGCTCTCTTGCTTGCTTACTTAAGTTACCAGAGGCCCCAACCTCAAACCCTTAGAGTTGTGCCATTTTCCCCAACCTTCTCTAATGCTCAAGGGAGGATTCCCGGGCTAGGGAGCAACTGCCTCGGAGGAAGGGCCTGGAGGAACCTGGGTCTCTGACCTGGGTGTGCTCTCCTAGCAATCTTTCCAGAGCTGCTTTACTACTCAGCCTTGCTAGCATCCCCGTTAGTCCCCTGGCCAGCTCAGCCCCACCATAAAGGAAGCAGAAGCTGTGTCGGATGTAGGACGCTGCCCTGACATAGCATGGTGTCTTACCAGATTCTGGGCATCTCTGGCACTCCACAGTACTTTGCTTTTCTTCTGCTCTTTATTCTTAGAAAATGTCACGCTGTGTTCCATTACATCGATCGTTGTAGATGTGTCTATTTTCCCCCTGGGATTATTTTCTGTAAGTAGAATTGCAGACTCAAAGAGTAAACAATTTTTATGGCTTTTAGACACATTGACGGTTTGCCAGCTTTTTTCATTCATTTGCACAGAGTTTCCTCAGTGTGACTGCTTCCTAGAGCCCAGAGTGATGCTGCATTTTATACCTGATTCTTAATGGTTTTCAATCTAATAGAATGTTTTGCATTATTATTTTAGTGAAGCAATAAAGATGCTATGTTACAAATTATGTTGGTAATGGAATATGTTTCGAATAGTCATGATAGCCAGTAGGTGGGGGGAGGGGCAGAAATCCAGTGCCCCTAAATATGACAGAGCACAGGACTGGAGGGATGATTCAAAGATTACGAGTACTGGGTTCTCTTCCAGAAGACTCCGATCAGTTTCCAGCACACACACACACACACACACACACGGTGTCCGGTAACCACATGTAGCTCCACTTCCAGGCAATCTAATGCCTCTTCTGACTCTGAGGGCACCAAGCACGCAGATGACGCACAGGCACATAGACGTTATACACATAAAATAAAAATATATCAATTTTTTGAAAAACGACAGAGCAAGTGCAGATAAATCAACCCCAGCCCTGCAATTGGTCCCTGGACTGAGGCTTCATAAATGGGCTCCAGCCCATTTCTTCTTAGGGCATCTACAGAAGAAATTAAACAGCCTTGGCTAAAAAATAACCATTTTAAATTCTTGAACTTGGTTCTGAAGATACAAAGCATATAGGACATTGCATTCCACCTCCCAGTGTTGCTTTTTGTACCAAAGAGATACCTCATTTAAAAGTCTTCAAAACCTGGGCTCAGTGGCTGGATGCTCTGTGCTTCCCCTGGTGCACAGCTGCACAAGTCTTTGTGCACTTCCCAGTTATAATAGAAGGAAATTGCTAGGTCACTGTCTTGGGGACTGGCTTGATCCCCTGTGAGCTTCCCAGGAGCTGCTGAAGTCAGAGAACAGACCCTGGGCATTGTCCACTCCCTCCAGCTGCCCACAGAATCCCTGTCATACAGGATATCCAAAGGCACAGGTCTGAGTATGCCTGAGAGTGGGTAAATAGGAAGGAGTCTGCATTTAAATTAATATTACCAAGGAGGATCGGGAGCTGGGAATTTATGCCAGGCATGAAAGCGATGAGGTAATCCCTTCACATAGGCAAAGACGACCATTAACTGACCATATAACTGACCATTAAAGTCCTGCTAGGGGTAGTGTCTTAATTTGCTTTCCACGGCTGTGAATTATATGAATATGTTATATATAATAAATAAAATGAAACAATATATTCTATACACTTAGTTGTGTAGTTTATTAGAGTGGCTTACAGGGTATAATCTGGTTGGCCCAACACTGGTTGTCTTACTACCTAAAGGCTGAGAATTCAATAGCTGATCAGCCTATGGGACGACTGGATGTCTCATGTGGTCTTCAGTCTGTGTCGGAATCCTTCAGAGTAAGTTGTCATGCCAGCAAAGGGATGCCTCAGCAACAGGGTAGATGAACTGGCCACTGAGGGTGAGATCAAAGCAAAAGCTCCTTTCTTCCATCTCCATTTATGTAAGCTGCCACCAGAAGGTGCGGCCCAGTTTAGGGTGGAGTTTCCCACTTCAGTACTCTGACCAAGAAAATCTCTTACAAGCGTGCCCAGAGGCTTGTGGTTTTAGTTGATTCTAGACATAATCATTTTGGCAATCGAGATTAGCCATCCCAGGTGTAATGTTTGGAATGTTCCAGAAACCTCAAGGGGAACATTAGTGTCCAGTGCAAAGTCAATGACAGAACTTTGTGCAGGTAGTTAGACTCCTCTGTCAATCACTGTGATTGACACATGACTTTGCCTGCGTGCATGGGCCCCTGTGTGGGTGGTAATAACGTCCTCTGTGTTCTGCAAGTTAGAGGCAGGTAGAACAGTGCAGCAGAAGAAGTGTGAACTGGTGAACTACCTGATACCCTAACAGGACCATACTGGTGCTGGTGTACCCAAAGCAGATGGGGATGAGGCAGGAAACAAGCTAGACCTGCTCAGAAACATTTATCACAATGAGGGTTGAAGTCAGGTAGAAGGAGAAGGGGTTAGAAACTGGCTTCCTTTAGCTGGCAGGCTGCAAGTGCCTATAAGGGAGAGGAGAGAGCTGGAACTGCATCCAGGTCTTTGCCATGAGCAGTGAAAGGAAGAGAGAGGCCATTTACTAAGGTGGACCATCCAAGGAGTAGATCTTGGGTTGGGAAGGATGGAGTTTCTCTTTGCAAAACCATCCATGAGTTCCCATAATAAACAAGGATGCCTGAAGTTCTAAGTGCCCTCCCTTCCTGTCTTCCCTCTCTTGTCCCTTTCCTCCCATGCACCTCCCATCTCCCTCCCTCCCTCTCTGTCTCTCTCTACATATCTCTGTGTCTCTGTCTCTCTCTCTATGTATGTATGTGTGTGTATGTATGTGTGTATGTATGTATGTGTGTATGTATGTATGTGTGTGTATGTGTGTATATGTGTATGTATGTATGTGTGTATGTGTGTGTGTATGTGTGTATGTATGTGTGTATGTATGTGTGTGTGTATGTGTGTATGTATGTGTGTATGTATGTGTGTATGTATGTGTGTATGTATGTGTGTATGTATGTGTGTATGTATGTGTGTATGTATGTGTGTGTATGTATATATGTATGAATGTATGTATGTTTGACTCCCTTTACTCTCTCCCTTTCTGTGTCTCTCTCTCTCTCCTCTCTTTCTCCCTCTGTCTGTCTTCCTTTTCTGACTGACTGACTGACTCTCCCTCTCTCTGTGTCTCTCTCCTCTGTCTGTCTGTCTCTCTCTCTTCTTCCCTCCCTTTCTGTCTGTCTGTCTACCTCTCACTCCCTTTCTATCTATCTGTCTCCCTGTATGTATGTATGTATGTATGTATGTATGTATGTATGTATGTGTGTATGTATCATTCTGTCCTCTCTGTCTCTCTCTGTCTCTGTCTCTCTCTCTTTCTCCCCCTCTCTCCCTCTCTGTCTGGCTCCCTCTCCGTCTGTCTGTCCCTGTCTCTCTGCTCCTCTCCGTCTGTCTGTCCCTGGTCTGTCTTTCTAAGGAGCACTTCCTCTCATCAAGTGCTTCTTCATCTTACTCTGCCAGCACAGGCCCAGCTTCAGTTCTTCACAGCCCTGACTTCTTCCTTCTGCCTTTTTGCCCACATAGCACCATTTGCCTGGTAGGAAGTCGGGGGCTCATACCCTTTCATGGAAGAGGCGGTGGCTGCCTTGGCTGCCTGTAAGAGAGACTTGGGCTCTTTCAGACACTGCAGAGTTGTGAAGTCAGGATGTTTACAGTGGTTCCCCTGGTGCTGCTCACATGGGCTCACTTTCCCATAGATGTGGTGTGTCTATTTGATATCATTTTTTATTTCTAGGTTTCTTGGTGGATTTCTTATAAACATCTGCTCTGTTCATGCTCTTCGGCCCTCTCCTTCACACTCTCCAGTTCCACTGGTGACATCACCCGTCACTGGTAGCTGTCATTTCTCTCTGATATATTATTGTTCATGTGCTCTCATTTTAATTTGTTGGATATTTTCCAGTTTCCATTCTTTTTCTCTAACAAAACCTCTGTTCATTGTGAACTCTTCAACTTGTCTTTCACCTCATCAATTTGCTCTCTGCCTTCTTCCCACAGCATCAGTGGCTGGCAATTCACTTTTTATAGACAAATGGCTATCTAGTGCATATCTAAGTCACATTTTTCTTATGAAATTTCCTCAATTGAATGATTTTTTTTAAAATTTCTTTCTTCTATTTTGTTCCTATAACACCATTCTTAGACCTTGTAATGCTTAGGAATATTCAAAGAAAGTCCATGTGACCAGAAAGAAATGGCTTGACCCAAGCACATGGTCCCTTATGACTCCAAAGGTCAAACCTAGCCTAAACACATTACCTCTTGTGGTAGATTTTGCCTCAGCATTTGATCCCACCTTGTTCCTGTTTCACTGCCTGCAGCTCTGCTTAATATACATGACCAGTCACACTGTTGCCCTTTTATCATTGCCGGTACACATGGAGGGTCACACTGTTGCCATTTTATCATTGACCATGTACATGGACAGTCACAATGTTGCCATTTTATCACTGACATGAGAGCTCTTTCTCTTAAAACCGAGCTTTCAGTTTCTGCCATTTTCTCTTCCATCTGCTTCCCTGTGCCCACCAGGAAGTATAGAGGATTATCGATCTATGCCTCTTCTCTCCAATCCAAAACCCTTCTGCTTACATGTAAAGCTTTGGATTTTATTTTAGAAAAGGGAGTGATGCATGGGTCTAAGAAAATAGATAAAACAACATTGGTCAAAAAAAAAAAAAAAAACAGCTCAGCACTGTCTGCTACATCCCTGCCCATGCAGTCTGTGTAGCTGTTTCCTCTGATACAAAACAGAATAAAGAGAACAATACAGTGCTGATGCTTAGAGACAAGTGTGCTGGCTCATGTTTGCGGCCCTTGCACTCTGCTAGGCTGAGGCATGGAATGAACCACCAGTCCAAGATTGTCCAGTGAGTTCTAGGAGAGCCTCGGTGCCAAAACAAAGCCCCATCTCCAGGAGTTGGGATGATCTGTTGAGACAATTCCTAGAAAGCGATCGTTCCAGCACCCGACACCAGTTAATCAGCACATACCTACCTGTCATTATGACTGTGGCCAAAGTTCATCTTTACTCTGTGGTTAGCCAAGTGCTTAGCATCGCTTGAGAGTAAGCAAGCTCTTCCCCACTGGCTGAAAGCAGTATGTAACCTGTACCAGTGTGCAAACACAAGGCTCCCATTTAGTGTTCTCTGTTAAACTGAGCCACCCCTTCTTGCCTGGCACCACTGTCGTTAGAGCTGACAACCCTAATGGTATCTCTGCCCACCTCGCTTTCAAATACACCTCTATGGCCGCATCTGAACTTTCCTACTTGGTTTTATTTTTCCTTCTACACAAATGATTAATCAAAGAAATATCGTTTCTGGGAACCTGATTCTGGAAAACCTCTTGGAGACTGGTATGTCTCCAGGTTGGCTCGCAGACCAGAGAGTCCTTAGAACAGAGACTTTATATTGGTGCAGACTAGGCACTGGCCATTGCAACACCGTCCCCATTGTTTTGGAGGGGGTGTGTGTAACAGCTACTGTCTACAGTTTTGTCTCTTTCTCTCAGTTTTCCTGAGTAAAAGGTCTTTCCAACAATGGTCCCTTGGCCCTGACTTTCCATAGGGCTCATATTTCCCTGCTCTTGATAAAGGAGATCAGCACAGCCTTCATTTAGGCTCCCACATCTCCTCTCCTCAGTACACACACACACACACACACACACACACACACACACCACACACACACACACACACACACATACACATACACACACACACACAAACACATACCAGAAAAAAAGGGGGGACTGAAAAGAGAAGACTAGACAACTAGACAAGATGCACAGCCTCAATACAGGGCTCACAGTAGTAGTGTAAGTTCAAGTTCATCGTAGGCTTTGTAAGAATTCAAAGCCAGTCATGCTAAGTCATGGTAAGGCCCAGTCTGAAAACATTAATGCCTGTCCCCCAAAACATGAAGGAGCTGAAGAGGTGAGAGAAAGAAGGAAATTTTGTCATGAGAAGACACACACATACATACACACACACACACACACACACACACACACCACACACACACACACACACACACACACACACACACACACACACCACACACACACACCACACACAATGTTCAAACTGGGATGGTGCTGTGTTCTAGATGTAAACTGTCCCTCACAGGGTCATGTACTTGAACACTTGGTTCTCAGGTGGTGGTGCTGTTTGCGGAGGGTGGAGGGTGTAAGAATGAGGAAAGGAAGCCTTGCTGGAGGCAGTCTGTCACTGGAGATAAGCTTTGAGGGCTTATATCCTGATCCCACCATCTGCTCTCTACCTCCTGAGTGTTGATAAAGCAAATCAACCAGCTTCCTACTTCTACTTCTATGCCACCCTTCCCTAATTTCATACCTTCCTAGAAAGGGTGGGCTCTGGCCTTCTGAAACTGTGAGCCAAGATAAACTGTTTCTCTATTGTCATTCTTGTCAGGGACCCTCTCTTTCCTGCCTGTTTCTCTAGAGTTGGACTTCCTTCTCTCCCCTCCCTCTCTCTTCTAGCTCTTACAGCTATTCACCTGAAGTCCTAGTCTCTCCAACCCTAGCTCTCCCTGGAAAATGCAGAGTCTCCCCCCTATTTTAGTGCTGAAAGTAACAATTTTCTGTACTCTCCACCTGCCCTGGACAAATTGTTGCAGGTTACACATTTCTACACTCATGAAGTATGGCCCACCTGAGACCTGACTACACCTTACACTCCATCATCAGAAACCCATTTCCCACTTCAGGTCAACCCCCAGCAGGAGTCTTTCCCTCAGGCCACAGACTCCTTACAGGATTAACTGGGGCGTGTTCTTTTGTTGAGAAACTCATGGAAATGAAACCAAACTTTCAGCACCATTACCTGGTTGTCCCCCCATATAAAATTCTAGACAGGAAACGAAGGCTGGGTTCCACATATGTGGTCAGAATTCCAAAGTTGCTCACCTTCTCTGGCGTCTCCCTGCCTCAAGCCTCTGGCTTGTCCCATTGTACCTCTCTTGGTCTTTCCAAACCCTGTTGCTGAATATCAAGGTGATATTCCTTGGAACCTTCCAAAAATGTAAAGCCTTCGTCTCAGCAGAGATGAGGACAGGCCTGAGTGCCCTGTTTGCTGTGGGACATGGTCTCTTCTCACCCAAATTTCAGACCTTGGCGAATCACTGCCATCACTTGCTCCTGGACGAGAGACAGATTGTCTCATGTTACAGACAAAGCCCTCTCTCTCTACTGGAGAATTTGAGAATTGCTCACATACAGACATGGCCTTCGGTGAAGAATCCCTGTGGAAACAGAAGGCCTATTTTTAAGATAACTCCAAGGAGAACATGGCTCATATGACCCACATAGAATGACCCTCAGCTTCCTGGTTCTCCATGGCTCCTTCTCGTGTCTGTGCCTGTCACCTAGAAGCTCCTACTGTGTTTAGCCTCAGGCAGGAGCTTCCTTCCTATTAAGACTTTAGCTCCCCTCTCTACCTCCAGGCCAATCACACCCTGACGTTGACCTCCAGCACTGTGGACATTACTTTGTTGTATCTTTTCACAGCCCCATTTCGGAGCTTTCATCATTCCTGAATCTTATCATAGGCACCTCCTTGGACCAGTCACTCTAATCCTGCTCTTGTCTTCTTCCTCCTAGTGAAGTTATCTGGCATCGCAATTCTAGCCAAAGCCTGGCTGAGAAAGTCTGCTGCCCAGCCAGAGTTCTACCTCCCCACCTTCCTCCTTTCTAATCACTACTCAGGGCTCCAGAATTAAATGATCAGAGCTCTTCTGTGTTGACGGTCTTCTGGAGCACAACATTCCTCTAAAGCATTTCAGCAATGCCTTCTACACCACCACACACCAGCCTAGTGCAGGTACTAAAACCCGTGCCTACTTAAGCCTGATCATGCCACGGGAATGCTACGATGACCCAGCAAGGTATCTCAAGGATCTAAACAGGAAAGATTGCCATCTTGCTAAAACTCAAGTAGAAAACTAACTTGAAAACCCATCGTGAATTCTAACGTACAGCAAAGGCCACCATGTTTGCTTGCCAAGTAGGGGAACCATGGGCTTCCCTAAGCAATGAATTCTTAAAATCTTCCATTGATAGTAGAAAGGGGGGAGGGGACTTAGCAGATATGAAAGTTTTCTCCTTCCTGTCATGGGTGGAGATTTGGCTCCAAGGAAGCCAGGAATCATCAGCAGTTACCTAGCCTAGTGAGGATCGTAGCTCAGCCAGTCCTAGCCTCCAGACAAACTTCACCTCCTTTCTACTCCCTATTCCTCCATATTTCCACTTCTTTGTTCTTTCTCCAGGAAGTCTCTTGCACTCTTCTTGTGGGTAAGGGCAACCATACCAAATACAAACATTTGGAGAGCCTTTGATAGGAGTGTTGCCATAGTTATTGTTTCTATGGCCTGTAACTGCGATGAAACGCCATGACCACAGCAAATTGAGGTGGGAAGGGTTTCTTTGGCTTGCACTTCCACATCGCTGTTCACCATCCAAGGAAGTCAGGACAGGAAGTCAAACAGGGCAGGAGCTTGGAGCAAGGAGCTGACACAGAAGCCATAGATTGGTGCTGCTTACTAGCTTGCTTAGCCTGTTTTCTTATGGAATCTTGGACTACCAGCCTAGGGATGGCACCACCAATACTATGCTGGGCCCTCTCCCATCAATCACTAAGTAAGAAAATGACCTACAGGCTTGGCTACTGCCCATTCTAAATGGGGTTTCTTCCCCTCAGATGATTTTACCTGCTGTTGAGTTGACAGGAAGCTATCCAGCATACTTGTGGTACAGATCTTGGACATCGGGCCCAGATGTAGGGCTCCTCAGAGTCCCACTATAAAGCATACGTGGCACCTACTGTATCTCTAACCACTGCCACTTCCTGCAGCGTCACAGGCCACATCGGCAAGTGCTGAGTGTGATGACTCACAGGTAAAATTATGTGGTAGTTGAGTGCAGAGCCCAGTGGTGAGTCTCAGGGATAAAGGAACAATTACTTCCTATTGGGGACAAAAATCACAACCATGTGCCAAACTCACACCCTACCCACCAAGCCAAAGGAAGCACAGAGGAAGCTCCAGGGACGCTTCATGATCTCCAGGGGATAGGTTTCTTCAAAGAAAATAAATGGAATTCCGGGAGTGGAGGGGGTGCTGCTTGCACTATCCAGCGAGCAAACGTTCACATTGGAAGAGAAACGTTCACATTGCCTCGAGGCTCTTGCACTTAGTAGGTGGTGCAGTGCTGGGGAGGGATTCACCATGGGAATTGAGAGCACGGCACCAGGGAAAGATTGAAGAGAGAAAGAAAGCTGCCCTATAGTTATCCACAAGAATAGGTGCTGTTCACCTCCATATACGCAGCCATGGTTCACAGGCTGTCATCAGGGGACCAATAATCCTGCGTCCAGGGTTTGCCGCATCCCAGTGCACACCCTGTGAAGGAAACGGTGGCTTCGCCTTCCTCATTCCTCCCAAGTGCTTTTCAGTGCCCCTCCCTCACAAGGCAGAAACCAGCCACGGTCCTGGTTTACTTTCTGTTGTTGTGATGAACATTGTGGCCCAAACCAACTTGGGGAGATAAAACTGATTTCATCTTATGCTTCCGTGTTACCATCCATCATGGAGGGACACTCAGAGTCTAGCAGCTCTTCTCAAGTAAAGGAAACATACCTCTCCACAAGGATGAGAGGGACACACTGGTCCTTGGAGAGGAGAAAAAATAGCTGCCTTCCATTGAGAACAGTCAAGGGAACAGGGGGGAACTCTCCCCCTCCCCCATCACACTGTGCTTCGATCCACCTTATACATCCCTCCACCCTGACAGCTAGCTATGAACATGCTCTTGAACAATCTATTCTGGGTGTAAACTGTAGGCATTTACATTCACATTTTTGCAGGCTCGTTATCTTATCTGTAAACAATTTCTGTATAAGGATGTAAGGAGAATCAGCCATTCATCTACAGGCCCCGTTGGCTAGGTCAGAGGCCACTGGGACCTGGATCTTTCCAACTCTCAGCCAAATGCACTCTCTATAATCAGTGGAACTTCAGAAAGGGAGTGGAAACAGGTACCTGCTTTGCCACCTGCTTCCTTTGCCATTCTCACAACTGCAGCACCAGGGCACGAGTGAGGCATAGCTTCCTAACAACTGGGGAAGGCCTTCTGTATGTTACCATCACTGGTGATCCAGTCTGTGACTTCTAAAATGCTTTAACATTTCATTTCTTGTAATGAAGTTTAGACCTGTCCCCACCTGACCCCAGCTAGCCATAGAAAGTTGGCAGCTCTTTGTTACCAACTGCTGCTGCCCAACGTGCTTACCCCATGCTAAGAGAACTGTCGATTTGCAGATTGCATGCACTGGCTTAAACTTTGCCCTTTAGAGTACTGATGACTCTGAGGGAGATGGCTGGGAATTTAATGAAGCCCACACCTCTCACATCTGATGAATGTGAGCCCTTGTGTCTGTGGTCCTCTTGGTGAATACATGGGCTAACAGCAAGCTCTGACTCCTTGTAGCAGGCCTGATCAGAGCCATGCACGCTGTATCCCTTCAACATGGGCTCATTTTTTCCCAAAGAAGAAAGGATTTAACGTTATTCAAATGTGTTTAGACATTATTTCCATTTTCATTAGACTTTTAAATAATGCACAGGCTCACATCCATCCAGATAGGAATTAAAAGGTCATTCTTTGCCGCCATTTAGTTGACAGAGCATAGCAGTGTTGTAAATTTTACATTTTCATTCTTCTTTATGAATGTCTCCACTATGTAAAGTGTTTCTCTAGTGAAAATTCTTTGAGGGCAGTAAAACATATGCATCTTTCATATGAATAACTTCTGCCTTCTCTCCAAACCAAGGAGAATTTCGCTAGAGTTTTAGAATTTTTAAAGCCAGGTTTTATGTAGTTTATAAATTACATATCTTTTTGAGATGTCTTAATTTTTAGCCTGGTGTATGTTTGTCTGTGTGTGTGTGTCTATGAATGTGAGTGTATGTGTACATGTATTTGCATGTATGTGTATTGTGTATGTGTGTCTGTGTGTGTCTGTGTGTGGATATGTGTATGACTGTGGATGTGTGAATGCATGTATATCGGTGTATGTATATGTATATGTATATGTATGTGTGTCTGTGTGTGTCTGTGTGTGTCTGTGTATATGAGCATTTAGGTGTGGGTATATATGTATGTGTGTATGAGTGTGTATGTGTATGTATGTGCTGTGGTTTGCCCTGGAGTTATCTGTATTTTGATGCTAATTCCACTGCCCCAAGGACAGCTGCCTAGTCACATACTCAGGACTCAGGTGACTTCATCAGAACCTTCTCCCCATTGAATTTGTAAAATACAGGTGTGGGGCAGGTACAGGATAGAAGGAGGCCTGTCATTGGAGGAGAAGGAAGGATGGGCAGGAAAGAAGTTTGAAGAGGAGGAGACTGGAATGGAGAAGAGGAAGACACAGGAGGGAGAGGGAGAGAAGCCCTGGCAGGACAATATGGCAGGTGACGTTAAGATTCCAGGCTGTACCTTTACAGGTTGTTACAAATGTTCTTAAGGGGTGGATGGTACTGGGCTTTGTATGTTTAGGTGGGCAATTATATCTTACCAATTGGGTCAAAGATTATTGTGTTATGTGTTCTTTTATATGACAGTTTGAGTGTAGGAAAGTATGGGGAAGCTGGAGACACTGGACTGCGGTGGAGTTGGGATGTGTTTCCATCAAGATGTCTAGCAGATATCTTGGGGCACTGTGGTGCCAGACCTAGCGGGATAAAAAACAACTATACTTTTTTATTTTTTTATATTTTTACAACAACGTGTATGTATGTATGTGTGTATGAGTGTGTATGTGTATATATGCGTGTATATATGTATGTATGAGTGTGTCTTTGTATATATATGTGTGTCTGTGTATGTGTGTGTGTATGAGTATGTATGTGTGTGTATGTCTGTGTGTGTGATTTGTGTAAGCATGTGTATGTATATGTATGTGTATTACACAGACAAAAATACACACTTGGGAAACTCACATAGAACCACCTGCCTCAGCCTCCCAAGTACTGGGATTAAAGGCATGTGCTGTTCATTCTCTTGTTTCAGTAAAATCCTTTATCCTTTTACAAAGGAACACGTTCTCTATAAGTTATCTTATCACTTACAAAACCAAATACTTTACAATGTAATCTACTATCACAGGAGAAAATTTTCACTTCCATGCATGAAAGGGCAACAATATTTACCATCAAACTCTGACAATATTCACTACCAAACTCTTATTAAAATAAGAATCAAAAATAAATTTTGCAAAATAAGAATGTGACTTTTGTTTTTCTAAACCTGAAGTACTTTGGCGTGCTAAGACAAAAGTATAGCAAAAAAAAAAAAATGAGCAAAACACACGAAAGGATTGTTTGCAAACAATAAGTAAAAATTGCTGAATAATTTATAAAAACCTACTCAAAATCACCTATGAGCAGAAATTAAAGAGATGCCTGTTAAACAAGATAGTGTCACATTAACAAAGACCAAGAGCTTTAACAGTGCACACGTGTTAAAGTAAGACTGAAGTCAGCACTCACAGAAGTAAAACCAGATAATTCTTTCATGACCAACTTAATGATGTATACTCATCCCTCTTTTCATTTAGAACGTCACTCCACAGGTTAGCCATAAAGATGGCGAATTGCTCCACATCCTCTTAACTGATGGGTGAAGTCAATTTGTTCATAGCATTGGCCCTAAAACAAGGTCACATAATCACCAGACAACTTAAATAACAATTGTGCAATTAAAATATCAACACAACAATGCTGTATGCCTACTGTGCACTGAGATACATTTCAGGAGCATCAGCCCTGTGAAGGAACTTTATTCACTGTCTTCCTCAAAGTGAGTGCTATAATCCCTATAAGGTTCTCATCTCCCAACAGGTTTGGGTCAGGCATAGCTGACTTCCCTGGATTAGGCCCTCTCACAGCACTATTGAGTGTCAGGTGGGGCCATAGTTATACCAAGGGCTGTCATGGCCCCTCATGTCTTGATTGGCAGGACATAGTTCATCACAGACTTTTGATTACAGTCAACCCTCTGTGCCTTTCTGCCAGAGCCTCGCCATGAGACAGCTCATGCCACGGAGACTTACAACATGTCCGTTCCCATCTGGGAAAAGAGAAACGGGAGGGAGGAGAGACGAGGGGAGTGGACTAGCGGTTAGCACCACTGTGCCAATAGCTATCTGCTAGGCATTAGCCACCGCACAGCTTCTCTGTAACGACCCATACGTTTGTTTTGTGTAGGAACAGGGATGGGTTTTTGTGTGTCTAGAAAATTTGACGGGTGTTATCTCTCCAGATGGTAGGATTAGAATCACTCACAGAAAAGGGGGGATGCTCCATTCATTTTTAACTGAATTACTATGAAGCACCATTCACAATTCTCGTGTTAATAGTAAGTGTAGGTAAATTAGCAGATAGCTTTCATTAATTAGTGAAATGTGATACTTTCTTAAGGGAATTTGTCCGTCTAACTGAAGCTGCTAAACTTAGTGGCACTGAGGTATTCATTACTTCCGGGCCTTTTAAAAATGCGGTCACAGCTTCTTTTATTACAATCTCTTGTGGTTTCTGTCTGTTCTGTTGTCTTCTTAGCCAATTCTATGGTCCTTTCCAAAGACCAGCTTTTAGTTCTGCTGATTTTCTCTGGTGTTTTTCTGTTTCATCTCATCGATTACAGCTGTCTTCCTTATGGTTTCTCTACTCCTCATTTGGGTATGTGTGTATTCACTCTGCCTGCAGCATCGTCTTAAGCAAAATGCTTGGTTTCTGTTCTTTTTCCTCTCTAGTATTAAGAACAGCAGGCAATGCTGCACACGAACCACAGAGGTGTTGCTGT